>NC_044978.1:103207741-103386756 GCF_008728515.1 Papio anubis
TGAACTACATGTTAAACTCATTGAGAGGGACACTGTAGATCTTTACTTAGCATTTTATCTTCAGAACCTAGTATAATAAATGGCTCATCTGGGTTCATAAGGGCAAAGACTCAAGAAGAAAGGACAACCAGAGAAAAACTTATTAGGACAGAGTACAAGTCAAACTTTTGGATATTGGATCAGAATAGCGTTACCAATACCTAAGGGAGAGAAGAACACAACAAAATTGGCAGAGATGGCTGAAGGCCTGTGTAGGACTCTAGATAAGAGCAAAAATTACAACCTTTAGCAAAATGATATTTTTATTTGATAATAATGTAATCTAAAATAAATAAATAAGTTAATATTTACTGAGACTAAACCATATGTCAGAAGCTTGTCTACACATGTTAGCTATCTTATGCTAGACACATTATTCTTAATTTTGAAATAAAAACACTAAAGAACACCATTGTTTTCTTATCCGGAAATATTCTTGCAGCTACATCTAGGAAGTAACAGAGCTTAAATATGAACCCATGCATTAGTGCATAGCATATATTCTTTGCTTGGATTGACATTCTATTTTATGAAAGTCTACTCACACTATATAAAGAACATAAGCAACAACTTATTGGTGAAGGATGGTTATTATAACACAAATACAGGGTAGTGCTGACTAAAGTCTATTGTAATCACTTGCTAACATGCATTAGACATTCCTTTTATAAAGAGCAATAATTATACTTTACTAATCTCTATTTCCTAGAAACTTACTACACCTTACCCAAAGCAAATATTCAATAAACAATGGCTTACTAGGTATTTGAGATTTTGTTCCAATGTAACGTTATTTAAATCAGATCTGTTCACTTTCAAAGACACTTGAGATTATTTCACATGAAAAAAAGAAAAGTGTGTGTGTGTGTTCATTTGTGTGTGTATGAGCCAAATATGCAAATATAATCGTTGCTATGTGATTACATCTTAAATGTATATGCAATAGATATGTGAAGTACTCACTTAAAAACCTGTGGAAACCTCGTTCAAAAGAAGAAGACAGACTGACCAATTTCCTTTTACTTTGCGTTGGCTTAGCAAATTAACAATCAAAACACGAATGAATGCACACAAAAAATTAGATATTGAAAAAAGCAAATTATTAATGAATTACATATTAAATTATCTTGAAGGTAATCATTAAGCAATGTTATTAGAAACCTGTGTCCTTGTGCTTTGAAAAGAGAATATTATTTTAATTTTTGATACTCAAAATCAGAAGAGGATCACGTCCATCAACTGAGAAACCTAATCAAGATTATTTCACCTGTTTTTCACATGTTCATGATTTTTCGTAACAGTATAGAGAATGGATAGAAATTCTAATACAATTCACCATTTTACATTCTGTGCATTAACAGGGTATCTCGATGCATTTCATGATTTAAAATTTTATGCAAATACAGATTATTCATTCTACGTTTTATCTTCTATTAGAAGCAAATATTTCGTATTTGAAAAAGTTCAGAGATTTGATTGATATTAGCCAATATTTATCCAGGTATTTGGTACTATAAATGGTATGTGTAATAGACGTGGAGATCAGTACTGCCAAGAAAGCATACTTACTTTGACCCACATATAAATAACCCAATTTTTTTTAGGATGTATTGTGTTCTGTTATTTTGAGTCAGAAGAATAAAGCTGAGAGCTTCACATAGTTACTCAAATACCAATTTGCAAATCAGAAAATGAGAGTCAATATATTTAATTACCTAATATTTCTGCATGCAGTAGGAAAAATTCTGGGGAAATTATGGGAGTCAAAGAATCTGGGTTGTCTAGTAGAAGACTGTGGACAAAATTTCAAACCAGAAATTCAGATCCACTCCATATTGTGAATCAAACTGGCAAGCTATTTGTGTATAGATTCCACAGTAAATTAAGTCCCTCACTGGTGGTTAGGATCTCTTGAATATATAAACTCTTATGGGTAACAAAGGCTTCTTTTAGGATATGTATCCATTAGGGGCTGGATTGTAAATTATACCCTGGAAAATGTGTCACACAAGAAAATGCTTCCCTTCTTTATAAATCACAAACACATTTTTAAGAAATAAAATGCTGTTCCCTCCAGTTAATTCTATAGAAGAATCTCCAAGTGGGGACAGGGAAAATCTGATCCCTGTAGTTTCCTTTTACTTTGGATATCTCTCCTTTTTATTATAAAAATAAGAGTTATCCCAGAAAAGGAATATGAATGGTATAAGCCTGTTATGTTTTAGCACTTAGACCTAAAACTTTCTCTCCCTCCAACCTTCCCATAACACTGTCTGCTGGTCAACACTATGAGAAAACATACATTAGAAAGCATTGCATAAAGTAAATCTTCTCACTCACACATTATGACTTCATTTATTGAAATTTTTGGTCTCACTCTGTACATGTTTTTGGCTTTCTTCTTTGGGTAAGTGATCTCTTATTGCCTAGCACACTAAAGCCCATACTATGATGCCTGTTATGAAAACTTGGGTCCCAGAGATGGATACAAAGAAAAATACAGAAGCATTGAAAGCTATCACATTCTTGAGAAGGTCTTTGTGTGGAAATAAGTTCAAATTATTTGGGTAAATATTAAAGAGCATTATTCCTTGATTACATGGGAAGACAGTTTAGCTTTGTAAGAAACTGTCAACTGTTTTCCAAAGTGACCGTACCACTGCACCAGCAGTGAAAAAGAATTCGTGTCACTCCACATCCTTGCCTGCATTCGGTGTTGTCAGTGCATTGGATATTAGTCTTTCTAATAAGCATGTAGTGGTATCTCAATTTTGTATTAATTTGCAATTCCTAATAACATATGATGTCGAACATCCATTTACATGCCTATTTGCTATATCTTCTTTAGTGAATTGTCTGTTCAGATCAGATCTTTAGCCCAGAAAATGGACTGAAGAGTCCACTTTCTAAATTGAGTTGCTTATTTACTTTTGAGTTTTAAGAGCTATTTTTATATTTTTCATTAAAGACCTATACTATATGAGTGTTTTGAAAATATTTTCTCTTAGTCTGTGGCTTGCCTTTTCATTCTTTTTAACAATGTCTGACAGAGCAAACATAAATAATTTTAGCAGGTTTACTGAGTTCTGCAACTACGGATATCATGTATCTCAATATAACCTAGACCACTGAGTCTTTAGAAATTCTACCAAGATGGAAGTCTATGAATTTGGTGAGGTGTAGTTCATTTTCTCCCATGTTTATGGTATATGATGGTGTTTTGCTACTTCCTCCTTTCTAGGTTCCTTAGCCATGATGCTAGCCATTAAACCAAGATGTCCTGTGAGAGGATAAAACAATCAGTATCACTTCAATTTAGGAAGAATTGGCATGGTCCTGAGAAAGACAGTGATATGTTTCTGTTGTCCACTGAAATTGCTTCTGGTGGTCTTTGCTAAATGACATAGAAGCAAAAGCACTGACAGCTCAGTAGTTTCATACCGTATGCCAGGGCTGTGTTAACTTTCTCCATAAAAGACACAAAATTTGGAACAGCAGCTGTAATTGGAGTTACCCTCACCCCCTGTTTATGATAATGTGCTATAGTTGACCAAGGCTATCCAATTTCTGCATAGGCCTAATTAGTGAACTCAATAAAGTGAGAGGGAGGATTGAAGACCTCTCCTTTTGTCATATATTTAATGCTGCCCCTAGGAATGTCATATTGCTTTAGATTCCAAGTTTTATGTGAATTACAAATCTCAGGCCACCTGTATTACTCTGAAACTCTTGTTACAGATTTCAATATTTGCACTGGACTGAAGTCCCAAATGGAGTGTTTGTTGCTCACCTCACTCTCAGTTTGATTAATTAGTTCTCCTCCTACTCAACATTTTTCTCTTCCCCTCTCTTTCCTCCCCTCCTCCTTGCCCTACTTTTGCTTCTTTTTCTTCTTTCTGTATTTATTTTCTGCCTCTTCTTTCATCTCACCCACCTTCCTTTTTCTTGAAAACATTTTCCACTTTTCTGTGTCACAACAGTACCTCAGTGTGTTGTGGGATGTCCACCTTCTAATTGCATTACAACAGGAGACCTTGATATAATATCTTGTGCAGCCTCCTGCCAGAAGTGTAATTAAAAATATGAAGTCATTGCTCATTAGAATATGATACATGATTTAAAAATCACTAGCAACTCAAGCTGTGGTAACATCCTCTGCAACTTCAGAACTTACACTTTCATTTTGGAACAAACTTTATAGCGACGGTTTCTTAGATTAGGCATATCCTTTACTCTTGTCATTTTTAACATCTATTTAGATATCAAATTTTAAATCTCTCCATGCTTTACTTGAAGTAGCTGTTTTTATGTGGCTTTCCCTATGTGTGTAGCTATTTTATGTATAAAAGTAATTAATATGACAGTCTTTATAATAAACAAAAATAAGCTATTTTTTCTCTTATTTCCAGCACTTAGACTTTCCAGGTATCAATAGCAAGTTGAATTTATCCTACCTCTTCTAACTGACCCTATGTTTAGCTATGAACAACAACCATTCTCACTTTTAGGTGTTTTAGTCAGCATTACAGAGGCATACCTTTCCAAACAGTAAAATTTACCAATTTCAAGTACCTAATTCAATGAGTTTTGACAAATATATGCATGCTGTTGTATAAACACCCTGTGATTCATGATGCAGAGAACACATCCTCCACCCCATGAAGTTTCCTCATGTCCACTTACAGTCAATTCTCTCCCCACATATTCAGATCCTGACTATAGTTCTGCATTATTTCAATATACTTTTAGTGTCTTTAAAAATTTTATATAAATGAATTACATAAATGCAGTCTTACGTGTTCAGCTTCTGAAATTGTTTTTTTTCAAGTTCATAATTGTTTTCTTTTTCAAGTTCATATAGGTTTCAGTGGTTTGTTCCTTTTTTAATACATTTTATTGTATAGAACCAACGATCTGTTCATAAGTTGATAGTCATTTGGTTGATTCCAGGATTTGACTATTGTAAATAAAGCTGCTATGTACAATAATGTGCAAATCTTTGTGTGATCATATGCTTTCTTTTCTATTGACAGGATTTTTGAGATTTACTGGATTGAAATATGTTTAGTATATTAGTTGGTTCTATTAAGTTGGTGCAAAAGTAATTGGTGTTTTGCCATTACTTTTAATGGCAAATTACTTTTGCACCAACCTAATGCTGCTGCTATTAAAAACTACCTGATACCAGGTAATTTATAAAGAAAAGAGGTTTAATTGGCTCACAGGTCCACAGGCTGTACAGGGAGCATGGCTGTCAGGCCTCAGGGAACTTAACCTTATGGCAGAACACCAAGGGGAAGTAAGCGCCTTCTTTACATGGCAGCAAGAGAGAGAGAGATTATGAAGGGGAAAGTGCCACACACTTTCAAACAACCAGATCTTGTGAGAACTCACTATCACGAGAACAGAAAGGGGGAAATCTGCCTTTATGATCCAATCGCCTCACACCACACCCCTTCTCCACCACTGAAGATCACAATTCAACATGGAATTTGGGTGGGGAAACAGAGCCAAACCGTATCATTTCACTTTATAAGAAACTGCTACATTATTTTCCAAAAGTAGCTGTACAATTTTGATTTCTTAAAGAAATATATAAGAGTTCCAGTAACTCCACATTCTGTTTAACACTTGGTATTGTCAATTTAAAAAAAAAAATTGCCATAATAGATGTGAAGTAGTAACCCATATTGTTTTAATTTGCATGTTTCTAATGGCAAAAGATGTAAAGCATCTTTCCATATGCTTACTGTCTTTTTGAATATGAAAGGTAAATTTGTATGCAATTATTTTGTCCACTGTATTTATTTGATGGTTTTTCTGTACATTAGTATCAAAATACTTCTTTTATAACTGGCAAGAGTCATTTATCATTTATATTTTGCAAATATTCTCTCTTAATTTGTGGGTTTATTGTTTTTAATTTTGTTAAGGAACATTTAAGAAGGAAATATTTTCATTTGATAAAGTCTAGTTTACCACTTTTATGCTTCATAATTTTCATATTAACCTATGAAATTTTCTCCCAGTCTAAGATCCTGAATATTTTATCCTGTATTATCTTTCAGAAGTTTTATAATTTAGGCTCTTAGATTAGGTGTATGATTAGCTTTAAGACATTTATGGTGTGAGTAGATGTAGGTCAGAAGATGCAAGGTAGTATTTATGTAGGATGAACAAATCTAGAGGTATAATGTACAACATGAGGACTATAGGTAATGCAGTTGTACTATATTTGTGGTTCATGCTAAATAGATTTTAGCTATTCTTGCCACAAAAAACATAAACAAAATTGGGTAAATATGTGAGATGATAGGATATGTTAATTTCCTTCATTATAGTAACCTTTTTATCCATACTTATCCCATAACTTCATGGTTTATATCTTAAATATATACAGTATAATTTATTTTTTAAAGTGTCCATTTTATTGCTCATAGATATCCAATTTTTCAGCACTTTTTGTTGCAATGACAATCTTTCCTTCTTAAATTGACTGCTTTGTTTAAATGAATAGGCCATATATGCAATTTATTTCTGAACTCTTCTTTCTAGCCTATTGATCTGTCTGTCCATCCTTAGATCAATACACTGATGTCTAACCTTATGCCAGATTAGTGTTGGCTTGATGGGGAAAATTCATGTTGTGTATTGGAGAAAAAAAAGTGAAATTTGTGGCCAGAAAGACAATGGTTTAGCACCTCCAATCTATCGATTCCTCCCTGAGTGTTGTTCAAATTGTAACTTTTCTTCTCCTAATATCAATTACTTATTGTAAGATTATTGTATGAAATAAATAACATCGTATTATACAAAGTGTGTTCCAGCACCTAGTAAATTAGAAACCCCGTCTCTACTAAAAATACAAAAAATTAGCCGGGCGTGGTGGCGGGCGCCTGTAGTCCCAGCTACTCGGAGGCTGAGGCAGGAGAATGGCGTGAACCCAGGAGGCGGAGCTTTCAGTGAGCCGAGATCGCGCCACTGCACCCCAGCCTGGGCGACACAGCGAGACTCCGTCTCAAAAAATAAATAAATAAATAAATAAAAATAAAGAAAACACTTCATATATATTACCTTTTTATCCTTTGGTTAGGATAATTTAATAGAAAAAAGATTAACTACAGTGTTTGTGATAGTAACACCCACGTTATGAGTTCATGAAAAGGAAAATCAGAGCTGTTTTTCAGCTACACATGTACTTCTACTTTGCTACAATAAATTCTACTCTATTTCAGTCAAGATTGGCATATATGACCATGCTTGATTGATATAATAACAAATTAGAATCAGAATTTACTATAGCTTCAGGTGGCATCTTTTTCTAAGAATTATCTATTTCTTGAGTCATAGCAAACTGTATACAAAATATAGTAACAATGTTCTTGTCAGAGTACTGAATAAAATAGAGGTTTGTTCAACGTTTTTATATGTTTGCATTAGAGAATAGTGGCCTCATTTAGAAAACATTTGCTATTTTGTGGTTGACATAAGTCACAAACTAACATATACATTCTATTTTATCCTACTTAAAGCTCATTTCATGAATACTGGGAAGACACTTAACTAACAAAAACGACACCAAGTATTTGAATGGATGTTTTTGAAATATGGTAGAGAATGAAAATTCAAAGGAAGTCTGGGTATTAGAATTTAGTAAAATGATTCTTTATGTCTGTTTTGTAACTTCAAGACCCAGAATGCTGTATAATTGTAAAATTCCTGGTAACTACTGTCTACATCTTACTGCCCAAGACCTCACAGGTTAAACGGGCACATACATACTGTCTGAAACATACAAAGCTGTTCTTTTACTCTGGTTATACAATATTTTTATATTTTTAAAGTAAAAATGGTTTTTATTATTTTATTTCATTAAGAAACATTTAAGAAGGAGACATTTTCATTTGATAAAGTATAGTTTACCTCTTTCATGCTTCATAATTTTCATATCAATCTATGAAATTTTCTCCCAAACCAAGATTCCAAATATTTTCTCCTATATTATCTTTCAGAAGTTTTATAATTTTAGATCTTAGATTAGGTGTATGATTAACTACATGATTAATGGTAAAACTACCAATGGTAAAACTACATGGAAAATGGTAAAGACTAACTTTCCTTGAATTAGTAAATTCTGAGTTTTGCCCTCTAAAGGTAACTCCATATAGATATAGACCAATTTGAGGAACCGAAAATATTTGGTCATTATAATATTCAGAAATTTTCAGCTTATTTTTTTCTCACAAGATTACAGAATAGCGGAGTATTTAGAAAAGTCCTTAAATCATATCTAAGTTTATGATACAGCTATGTCCCATGATTATGGGACAACTTAATTACAAAATCATAAAAATATAGTTATTAAAATAATTTCATTCTTCTATATGTTTTTTTTTTTTTCCTTAAATGGTTTAATTTCAAATATGGTTAGTGGACACCTCATAAGTATTCAACTCTCTACCATTTGAATTTTAAGGTGGGTAATTAATTTTATTTTATTTGGTTTTTAAAAATTTACCAATGACAGCTGGAATATACTATCATCTCTATTTTTTTAATCAAATAATGCTTTATTTTTTGTCTTAACCTCTTTTCTTGTATAGTTTGTCAGTTTTAGATTGACTCAGGGTTTTGTTACTCAGATATTTTTACTATAAAATATAAATAAATGATTGTGCACAAATTATAACGTTAGAGTTTAATGAGTTTCAAAAGTGAATATGCCCGTGAAACCACTGGGTTTAGGATACACACACACAGGTGCGTGCACACACACAGAGAGAAAAGGAGAGAGAGAGAAGATGGAATCACTGGCATTTCAGAGGTGGCCATTGTTTACTTCCCTAGTCACTAGTTTTCCCAAAGGAAACCACTATTTTAACGTCCATAATCAAATATTATATTTTCTGGTTTTTAATTTTATATAAATGAAATGAAACAGTACTCATGTCCTTATCTTTTAATGAATATATTTATAAATGTTGTACACTCAGTATTAAAACTGTTTATCCTCAATACTTTATAACAATGTATTCAGATGGTATAATAATACCACAATTAATTCATCATTTTGTTGTAAATTAGTATTTATAAATTTTCCAGTTTGGGGCTACTATATATTATACTGCTATGCCATTCTTGTGCATGTATTTCAATGAATTTAAATATTTATTTGGGTATTTGCGCAGGATTGGAATTACTTGTTCATAGTAGATAATTCCAAGCGTTTTTCTAAAGGGTTGAATCCAATTCGTACTACCTCAGAAGTGTGTTAATATTCCGGTTGCTCCTTTGTTTTATAAAAACATTGCAATTATATGTTTTATATTAGTAATGCTAGTGTATATGCAGATATATCTTACATAATTTTAATTTTCATTTTTTTGATGTCTAATGATGTTGAGGACCTTTTCATGTGTGTATTGGCTATTGATCATTCTTTTTACGTAAACCTTCTATCTATTCAAGTCATTGAACCAGTTTTCTTTTGGTTTCTCATTTTTTTCTTACCTGCTTTTTATCCTGATTAATTATTCATGAAATTAATTAATAAGTCTACTGCAAATTCTTTTTTTTAATGCATGGGTTTTGTTTATTTAAAACCTGGAAGAAAGCATACTAAACCACAAACAGTGGCTGTCCCTGCAGAATGGGATGGAGGGGCTTGGGGGCTTGGGGGAGCACATGAAAGTTTTCATTTCTGTTTTAAATATTTCAGCGTCATTCCAATAATGGGTACCTACTCAAAGGAAAATAAACCATTCTACCACAGGATGCATGCAGCCGCATGTTCACTGCAGCGTTATTCACAATAGCACTAGACATAGAATCAACCCAGGTGGCCATCTACGGTGGATTTGGTAAAGGAAATATGGTACATATACACCACAGAACACCATGCAGCCACATAAAAGGATGAAATCATATCCCTTGCAGCAACATGGATGCAGTTGGAGGCCACCATTTCAAGCAAACTAACACAGAAACAGAAAACCAAATCCAGCACTTTCCCATTTATAGTTGGGAGCTAAACACCGAGTACACATGGTCATAAAAATGGGAACAACAGACACTGGGGAATATAAGAAGGGGTAGGAAAGGAACTAAGGGCTGAAAAAAAAACTACTTATTGGGCATTATTCTCACCTCTTCTGTGATGAATTCATTAATTCAAACCTCAGCATCCCACAATATACCTATGCAACAAAGCTGCACATGTATCCTGATTCTAAAATAAAGGTTGAAAAAAAAAATCAGCATCACTTGTTTCATCTTATAAGGACATTGTAAAATAACACCAATAAAACTAAAAGATAGGAAAGGAAAAAAGGCGGAAAAAGAAACTAACTCTCACGAGAGACCTGTCCTGCCCACTTCTGGAGTAGAAGTAAGCCCAGGTTTATACTTTAAAGCCCCCAAAGCAGCATCATCCACACCACCTTATCAGATCTGCAAAGCAAGTCCTCTAACTTGGCAGAAAGGGGTAATTATTGCAGGTGGTTATCCTGAAAATGGGGAAACTGAGACTCAGAGAGTGCAGTGACTTCCCCAAGGGCCCAGAGGAAGTGGTGTCCCTGCAGAGATGGAGAGGGAACCCAGCTCTCTGGAATCTCAGGCCGCTGCTCCTTCTGCTGCAACTGCACAAGTAACAGGAGCAGGTGCGGCACTAAGTGTTTACAATCACGGGCCAAACATGTGACCCTGTTCAAGTTTGTGCCTCAACTCCTTCAATTCCTCTTCATCTTTCATTTTTTCAAAGTTGGTATTCATCTTTCTATGTAATTTTCATCCTTCTAGCTCTTCTTTTCTGAAGGCAACACGTTTTAGAAAAAGCAGGGACTTGAGATCTGTCACTCCCCAGCTCAAGTGGCTTCACCTCTCTCGGCCTCATCAGACAGAGAGAAGGAAGCAGGCACACCCCAAAAGCAGGTTCAGAACAAACCCACGCCACTGGGAGAAAGCAAACTGAAGAATAACAGGGATGTCTAAATGCATATTTCTTTTAATAGTTTTTTTAAAAGTATAGTTAGATTGTAGTCCAATTATTGATTTTATGCCTTGATGGTTTTCACTTTTGGAGTCATTGCTAAAAGTCAGTTCCTGCCAGATTCATAAAGATTTATTCTACATTTATATATTTATATCATTGATTTGTATCTACAGTGTGAGATAGGGGTAAAGATAAATATTTTCTTTTCTTTGTTTTTGTTTTTGTTTTTGTTTTTTTGAGAAAGAGTCTTGCTCTGTTGCCCAGGCTGGAGTGTAATGGCACTATCTCGGCTCACTGCAATCTCCACCTCCTGGGTTCAAGGGATTCTCCTAACTTAGTCTCCCTAGTAGCCGGGATTACAGGCAAGCACCACTATGCCCAGCTAACTTTATATTTTTAGTAGACATGGGGTTTCACCATGTTGGTCAGGCTGGTCTCCAACTCCTGACCTAAAGTGATCCACCCACCTTGGTCTCCCAAAGTGTTGGGATTACAGGCATGAGCTACCACACCCAGAAATTTTCAAATGTTTATTCAACCAGCATCAAATTTGAAAACACTACCCTTTTCTGTATATAAAACTGTCCTTTTCACCATTATCATGAAATCATTTATATGTCATCTGTCCCTAATCTCGAAATAATTTTCCACTGGTCTCTGCATATTCTTATAGCAATGCCACACTCTAATTTTTTAAAACCTGGTAATATACATTTCCTAGATTTGTTATTTTACATAATTGCCTTGGTTAGTTTACCTCTTTTATTCCATGCATATTTGAGAATCAGTTTATGAATTTCAAATAAAAACAAACAAGCAATTTTAAAAGGAATTAAATTTCCTCTGTAGAAGCACTTAAGAAAAACTATTATTAACAAAATTTAATTTTTTAATCTATGAAGATAATTTCCTCCATTTGCTTAGTTATTGTTTAATTTCTATTTATAGATATTTTGTGTGATTATGTGTGTTGTAGGTTCTAAATATCTTTTATTAGATTCATTTCCAAGTATTTGGTATGTTCAACGCTATTACAAATAATTTCTTTAAAATTTGATTTTCTAAATATTTATGGTATGAAGCAAAACAATGTGATTTTTAAAGTATTCTTTTATATCCAATAACTTAAAAAATCTATTTCAAATATCTGACAGTTTACTGTATTAGTCTGGGTTCTCTGGAGGGACAGAACTAATAGGATAGATGTATATATAAAGGGGCATTTGTTAAGGAGTATTGATCACACAATCATAGGGTCCCACAAAAGGCTGTTTGCAAGCTGAGGAGCAAGGAAGGCAGTCTGAGTCCCAAAGCTGAAGAACTTAGATTCTGATATTCGAGGGCAGGAAGCATCTAGCATGGGAGAAAGATGTAGGCTGGGAGGCTTAGTCAGTCTAGCCTTTTCAGGTTCTTCTGTTCCCAGTCCACTGACTCAAATGTTAATATCCTTTGGCAACACCCTCACAGACACACTCAGGAACAATAATTTGCATCCTTCAGTTTAATCACGTTGACATTCAGTATTAACCATTACATTTATGTTTACATAAAGAAAAAAAAAATCACTTCTTGAGCTCATCTACTCTGAAACCTTGTTTTAAAAATAATTCTGATGAGTTCCAGGAAAAAAACAACTTTTCTAAAGAAAACGTTAGCACTGGGGTGAGAAAAATTTAGTCTCTTGATATCTAGTATATTTGGCTTTCCACTACAAGCACACAGAATGTATTTTCTATTTGAAAATAAAGTAACATATATAGAAGATAATATTGTTTTAATTTATTAGAGATGTTAAGTAACAATCTTTTAGATAACCAAAGATTCATTGCTCAGTCTAGAAGTAAAACTTAATCACCTACCTAAATATTAGCATATTAAAAAAAATCTCAATAGTACTTTATGTCATTCTGAAAATTTATTTGGTTTTACTGAGATGCATCATCTTTGTAGTCATAAGTATTACAAGTATTAGTAGGCAATATCATCATAAAAAGAAACTAAGAAAACATTTTATTTATTGTCACTAATTTTTAAAAATGTAATAGATAACTAGAACTGTAATTTACCCCTTGATTATATATAGCCATGCATTATTCTCAAAAGGTTTAATGTGCACATGATTTGTTTCCCCCTGGAGTGTTACATTTTCTTTTAGCATAGAGATAATATACAGCCCAGTGTATTGTATTAAGCACTCAATATTTGCTTATAAATTCACTTTGGTGGCTTAAGGCTTTTGCTATTCCTGTCCTTATAATGAATTGGAAAATCTAATATGACTTGACATATTCAGCTCAACAAAATGGGACTTCAATGGTTTTTGAAAAATCCAATTTACATTTATATGCTAATTTTAAATCTTCCAGAATTAAAAGTATCATATTCTTCAGTTTCCTTTAAGGTATCAAGTGGTGCCTACTATTTGGGTAAATGATAACTTATTCTTTCAAAATTCTTCATCAATTTATTACATATTTATTAAACACTAGTTTAATATTATTAATAAAATTACATATTTATTAAATACTAGTTATATAGATATATATATGTAGATTATAGATATATATGATTTAAGGTACATACAAGTAAATATTGGGACAAGCATTTGATACTTTTCCTTAGAATCAAGAGTAAGCAGAGGGAGCACATTTTAATTTTCTGCAACATTTTTTATGTGTGTGATTGGCCTACTTAGTAAATTTAACTTATTACGTTCACTTTAATTTAAATGAAGCTGTTCTTAAGTTTAGCCAATCAAAGCAAAACCTATTTGACAATGCCTTTAGGGTTAGAAAATCAGTACTGACATTTGAAATGAGTACACATACAAAACTTCCAAAGGATTCACTGCCTTTAAATAACACTATTGGAAACTTCAATGTTATAATAGGAATTAATCAGAAACAATCACATCTTACATTTTACACAGAGTACACATTTACAATGATTTAAGTTTATATTCATATTTACATGAATTTAGTCATATTTTTAAACCTGTATTTTGGGTCCGGGGTACATGTAAAGTTGTGTTGTATAGGTAAACTTGTGTCTCTGGTACTAGTCTAGTGCCAAATAGTTAACTGTTTTGCTCTTGTTCCTCCTCCCATTCTCCACCCTCAATTAGGCCCCAGTGTCTGTCATTCCCTTTTTTTGTGTTAATGAGTTCTCATCATTTAGCTCCCGCTTATAAGTGAGAAGGTGTGGTATTTGATTTTCTGTTCCTGTGTTAGTTTGCAAAGGGTAATGGCTTCCAGCTCTATCCATGTTAGTGCAAAAGACATGATCTAATTCTTTTTTATGGCTGCATAGTATTTCATGGTGTATATGTACCACATTTTCTTTATCCAATCTGTTATTGATGGGCATTTAGGTCGATTAAGTGTTTTTGCTTTTGTGGATAGTGCTGCAATGAACATTTATGTGCATGTGTCTTCATGGTAGAATGATTTATATTCTTCTGGGTACATACCCAGTAATGGGATTGCTGGGCCAAATAATAGTTCGGTTTTTAGCTCTTTGAGGAATCACCACATTGCTTTCTATGATGGTTAAACTAATTTACATTCCCAACAACAGTGTATAAGTGTTTCCTTTTCTCTGCAACCTCACCAGCATCTCTTACTTTTTGTATTTTAATAATAGCCATTTTTCTCCCATTCTGTAGTTTGTCTGTGTCCTTTGTTGATGGAATATTTTGCTGTGTAGACACTCTTTAGCTAAATTAGATGTAAATTGTCAATTTTTGCTTTTGTGGTGATTGCTTTTGGCATCCTCATCATGAAATCTTTCCCTGTTCCTATGTCCAGAATGATATTGCCTCAGTTGTCTTTCAGGGATTTTATAGTTCTGGATTTTACATTTTAAGGCATAAACTATCTTGAGTTGATTTTTGTATGTGGTGCAAGGAAGCAGGCCAGTTTAAATCTTCTGCATGTGGCTAGCCAGTTAGCCCAGCATCATTTATTTAATAAGGAGTCTTTTCCCTATTCTTTGTTTTTGTCAACTTTGTTGAAGATCAGATGGTTGTAGGTGTGTGGCCTTATTTCTGGGATCTCTCTTCTCCACTGGGGTTTGTGTGTGTGTGTTTGTGTTTTGTACCAGCTGCTTTGGTTACTGTAGCCCTGTAGTATAGTTTTAAGTGAGGTAACATGATGCCTCCAGTTTTGTTCTTTTTGCTTAGGATTGCTTTGCCTATTTGGGCTATTTCTGCGTTACATATGAATTTTAAAACAGTTTTCTAGTTCTGTGAAGTATGTCATTGGTAGTTTAGTAGAAATAGCATTGAATATATAAATTGCTTTGTGCATTACGGCCATTTTAATGATATTGATTCTTCCTATCCATGAGCATGGAATGTTTTTCCCCATTTCTGTTGTCTCTAATTCCTTGGAGCAGTGTTTTGTAATTCTAATCGCAGAGATCTTTCACTACCCTGCTTAGTATGCTCCTATGTATTTTGTTCTCTCTTTGGCCGTTGTGAATGTGATTGCGTTCCTGATTTGGTTCTCAGCTTGGCTGTTATTGGTATATATAAATGCTAGTGATTTTGTACATTTATATCCTGAAAGTTTGCTGAAGTTATTATGTATCAACTGAAGGAGCTTTTGGCCAAGACTATGGGGTTTTCTAGATGTAGAATAATGTCATCTGCCAATAGGGATAGTTTGACTTCCTCTCTTCCTATTTCAATGCGCTTTCTTTCTTTCTCTTGCCTGATTACTCTAGTCAGGACTTCCAACACTATGTTGACTAGGAGTGGTGTTGGGTTATTTCATACTCATAAGAATTCTATTATATAGTTATCCTCACTTTACATGTAAAGAAATCAAACCAGAGAGTTTAGAACTTGATTTGCCTACCAATTTGTCTCCACAGTCACTACACTAAATTAACATGATATCTCATATTGCCTTTGTATTCGCAACTAGGAAAATGTGATCATATGACCACCCTACAGCTAAATGAAAACATCTGCTTAATGTGCAGTGATGGATGATAAATAGTTGAAAATATAATTCTGGTAACGGTATTTGATATTTTAGGGACCTATTACTTTAATTCTAAGATAATGTTAATTCTGAGACATGGTTTTGTTTAATAAAATATATTCAGATAAAAATGATTCCACATATTGATTATAAGATGGCTCTTATTTTTAGAAGCATGAAATATGAGTAAAAACAAATATCTGTTTGCATTTTCATAGGTAAAAATTACAACTGATATACATCAATAGGAGTTTATTGCTGTATCAAGTGTTATTTAATATTTTTGTATCTTTATGCAGTTGTCAGTATTTCACAAAACAAATTTAGGTTAAGTTAGTTAAACTTTTATGGGTAAATTATATTTTAAAAAGGAATATCAGAGCAGGATTATTATTTGTGAGTTAAAATCCTACTACTCTTTGATTATATTTTTATGTTATTTCTTTAATGATTGATAATGTCAATTTTTGGCATTATCAATAACATTTACTGACACTATTGATAAAGTCAATTATTATCATTATCAAACATTAAGGACATAACATGAAAATATATAAAAATTATATATAAGGCCTGTATAAAAAATTAAACAAAAATAAACTTTGATAAGAAATTAGAAATGTAATTAAATATAGGACACTTAAAAAGAAAGAGCAGAAATACTGCATTACTCTGTTTAAAGAGACCAAAAGTGATTCTCAGTAATTGCTTTGGAGACTGTCAAATGTATCTGTGGAAGATTGTCAGATGGTGTCTAAAATAAAAAGAAATGAATTAAAACATGTCGAGAATCAGAGAATACAGATAAAGCATAAATATCATTCTTAAAGATAATTCTTTATGCTGTATCCCTGCTAGAGTCTTTTCTAAAATTGTTATTTACAGCCTATAACGTCAACTCTCTACTACTTTATGGAGAGAATTTTGGTTGTGTTAAAAGTATTTTGGAATTTCCAACTTGAAAATGTAAAACCAAAAGCTAGTAGTAGTGATGTTTTCAAGCTTCAAAGAATGATTTGTTTATATGATTCTAGAATTACACTAAGTATATATCTTAAGAGCAACATTATATTCTATTGGTTAAAAAATGCTTTTTGTAGATGTACAGGTGACATTTTATTTTCTTTTATACTATTAAACACACACAAATAGAGTCCACATTTTGTTTACATTTATCTGTTTAACATATAATTATTGATTTTAATGATGCAATCTCTTTAAAATTCAAATAATGATTTCAAAAATTAAAATATTAAGCTTTAGCTAAAAATATTTTGTGCACATATTACTGTGCTATAAAAGTTTAGAAAAACTGTAACTTAGGTATAAAAACTCAATATTAGGTTTCATGAAAAAAAATAAACTGATATTTATTGTGGGCCCATGCCTCTGAAATTTGTTTCACCATAGCCAGTTACATATACACACCTCATTAAAGGTAAAGAATCTGTAATTACCTCATGGAATTAATAATTTGTACCATTTGAACTAAATTATTTAACTATTTACTTTTATGGGATCATAGATAGTAAGTACAGAAATTAATTAAGCCTTTTCTACACTAAGAGGAAAGCTTTGGCATCTCTAATACTTTCTGGGGAAACAAAATGTGAAGTTGTGGTTATTATTTTAGTGTTTAAGAAGGAGAGCAAGTGACTAGATATCTCTCATATGTCCTGAAGTCAAACAAACTCCTTTGGTAGGAAGATGGCTGAAGAAAATAACACAGGCTTTCTGTCTTTGCTTATGTATTGAACAGTACTAGGATGCTTCAAGGGCAACTTTGAGGAATCCTTTGCATAACTTCAAAATGAGGTGGAGAAAAACATCTCAGCTGTAGGAATTCTTTTAACATTTTTAGATGTGTGGGAATATAGCTTGGAGAGGAAATAAAAGGACAAAAGTATCTCAACAAATGCTTCCCCAGCCTTCATCTCCACCTGTCTTAGTCAGATCAGGCTGCAACAACAGATTATCATACAGTGGAGATATATATATACACACATATATATATACACACATACACATACACAAAACAAAACAAAACAAAAAAACACACATTTATTTCTCACAATTCTGGAGACTGGGAAGTCCAAGATCAGTGTGTTGGAAGAGCTCAGTTTGATGAGAGACCTTTTCCTGGTTTATAGATGGGCCTCTTCTTTCCATGTCCTTATTGTGGGGTGCAGAGAGAGTGAGCCCATATCTAATCCTTTTCTTATAAGAATATTAATTATGAACTATTACTTTGCAAGGCCTCACCTCTAAATATCATCACATTGGGACTTAGCCTTTCAACATATGAATTTTGGGGATGTACAAATATTTAGTCCACAGAAGGCCTGAAGGGCAGACTTTCCCTTTTTATCTAGAATATCTGTTGACTTACTTTTCCATTTTTGATACACAGTAAAACTACCATAGCTAACTTAAGAAACATAGAGATAAACAGAAGGGTTATTTATGGATTAATAAAATTTACTTATAGTTAAAATATTTGCCTAAAAATTTACAAGGCAAGATAAAAATTTACTACTGCCAAAATCTATCACTGCTAAAAATCTACTACATAAGTAAGAAAGAAATAATATCAATTCTATACAAGTTCAGAAGAAACACTTTGCAGCTCATTTTACAGGGTTGGCATTACTCTGTTACCAAACCAGAAAAAAATATATACAAAGAAAGAAACCTAAAGAGTAATATCCCTAAGGAAATAGACACCAAAATATTCAACAAAATCCTAGCTAGTCATATCCAGCAATATTAAATACAGATAGTAAATCACAATGTGAGCTTTGTTTAAATATTAGAAAATCATTTAATATAATTCAGCATACAGATAGGCTACTAAAGAAAATCCAGAGAATCATGTCAATAGATACAGAGAGAAAAAGCATTTGACAAAACGCAACACTTATTCATAAACATAGTCTTATAAACGTATTAACTTAATAAAGGTGTCATTATGGGCTAAATTGCTTCCCTCTCCTGAATTTCATACGTTGAAATCCAAATCCTCAGCACCCCCGAATATAATCATATTTGGAGATCAGGTCTTTACAGACATAATTAAGTTATAATGAGTTCATTCAGGTAGGCCGTATTCCAATATGATTCATGTCCTTATGAGAAGAGAAAATTGAAACACAGACACGTAGAGAGGGAAAACCTTGTGAAGACACAAAGAGATTAAAGCCACCAGGAAACCAAAGACAGAAGCCTGGAACTGATCCTTCCCTCACAACTATACCCAAATGTGGTGACATCTAGAGTTCAGCTTCTTAGCCTCCAGAACTGTGAGAAAATAAATTTCTGTGATACTTTTGGGCAGCAACCTTAGCAAACCAATACAGGGATTTGCAAACAACCTGCAATTATCATTAAACTTAATGGTGAAAAATTGAATATGTTTCCTGTAATACTTGGAAAAGGCAAAAACGTTTATTCTCACCACCTCTATTTTAACATTTCACTAGAGCCTCCAGCCAGTGCAATAAAGCTGGCAAAAAATACAAAAAGCACGCAGATAAGGAGAGATGAAATAATGCTCTTTTAACAGACAACTGATAACACAACTGAGTGTACAGGCAGTCTTGAAGAATATACAAAATGGCTACTGGAACAAATAAATAAATTTAATAAAGTTACAGGACACAAGATTATTAAAGAAAATCAATGATATTTGTTTATACTAGCAATAAGCATTTGGAAATTGTATCATTTACAATAACATCCAAAACATGTAGTATGTATGGCTAAATTTACCAAATACAGATTGTTGAGCTATTCTCTGAAACGTTATTGACAGCTAAAGAAGGCCTATATAAATGGAGAGATATGTTAAGGAAGCTAAAGATTCAATAGTGTTAAGATTTCAATTATCCAGAGATTTATACAGATTTAACTAAAGCCTTATTAAAAATATTAGTAGCTAGCTTTATTAAATTCCAATGATATCTCACTATGCTACATATTTTTTAAATTTTAAAACTTATAGCTGTATAATATGAAATGATTGAATTAAGCTAATTGATATATCATCACTTCAAATACTTATCATTTATTTCTCCCATCTAACTAAAACACTGTACCCTTTGATATCTCCCAATTCTCCCCAGTCCCCAGCCTCTAGTCATAATCATTCTAGTCATTGCTTTTATGGGTTCAATTGTTTAAGATTCTTCATATAAGTGAAAACAGGTATTTTTGTCTTTCTGTGCCTGGCTTATTTCACTTAGCATAATGTCCTCAGGTTCATTAATGTTGTCACAAATGATAGGATTTCCCTCTTTTTAAGGATTTAATGGTATTCCTATGTGTGTGTGTGTGTTTGTGTGCATGTGCGTGTATATATACACTACATATAAAGAGTGTGTGTGTATATCACATTTTGTTTATCCATTCATCTGTTTATGGACACTTGGTTTGATTCCATAACTTGGCTATTGTAAACAATCCTGCATTGAATATAGAAGTGCAGATACCTCTTAAACATATTTATGTTTATAAAATCCTTTGGATATAGACCCCAAAGTAGAGTTGCTAGATCATATAGTAATTCTATTTTTAGGTTTTTAAGGAACTTTCTTATAGTTTTCTGTGGAACAAATCAAGAGCAAGAGAACAAATGACCCAACTAAAAGTAGTCAATGCACTTAAATAGATGTTTCTCAAAAGAAGTTGCACCTAAATGCAAATGGCCAACAGATACATGAAAAAATAATCAACATCACTAAATATTGGTGAAATACAAATTAAAACCGCAATGAGATAGAACGGCTACTATTTAAAATAATGAAAGATAAAATGTGTTGATGAGAATGTGAAGAAAATCAAACCATTTCAGGCTGTTGAGGAGATTGTAAATTACCCCAATTATACTTGGCAGGGATATTCTAAACTGATTTTGGAAATATAAAGGAAGTAGAATAGCTTTTTATTTTATTTTATTTTATTTTTTATTTACTAAGGAGAAGTACATAGAGGACTTACTTTCCTTGCTTCAAGGCTCACTATAAAGTATAGTTATAAAGACTGTGGTATTGGAGGACAGATATACAGAAGTGTGGGACAAAATAGAAAGTACAAAAATTAATAAACACATATACAGTCAATTAGCTTTTTCCAAAGATCCCAAGGAAATTAATGAGAAAATGATAGTTTTCTACAAATAATATTGAAGCAATTGGAATCCACATCAAAAATGGAAAAAGTTTTATGTCTTAAAGCTTAAATCATAAACCTAAATATAAGTGGTCAACTTCAAAAGTTGAAAAAGACCACAGGAAAAAAATGGACAAACAAATGTTGTGACATTGAATCAGGAAAGATTTAAAAAATGCTCAAAGGGCATGAGTTATAATTTAGAATGAAGATAAATTCAATGTATAAATATTTTTTAAAAATTCATTTTCAAAAGAGGCTCAATGCATTGAAGAATGAAGCGAAACTGTGAGATGATGTTTTCAAATATAAATGGGTAAAGAAATTGTGTCCAGAACATCTAAGTTATACTTAAAACTCAATGAAGAAGAAAATTCAACAAATAAAACAAATGTTTGAACACTTGGACAAAGATACATGAATGATAAATAAGAACATAAATATATAAGAAAAATGGTTAAAAAGTAAAAAAAAAAAATCAAATTAAATTGGCAATCACATACCCCTACCTACCCAAAATATTAGATAAAATTAAAAATCTGATCATACTACACTGTATAACATTTCAGAAAAGAAGTATAAAATTCTTTAACTTTGAGGATATGAATTATTTAGTGTCATATCAAAACATATTATACACATGCAACATTTTAATAATGTATTATTTGCTTGTCTTAATATTCTAGAATGTTCAAGAATGATTCCATCTATTAATGAAACGGGATATATAGTAGAGAAACAATTGTTTCACAAGACGGTTCATCACGATAAAATGATAATAAATCACTGGAGATAATATGTTTATGGGACATTTGAACTCCTATCTGGGGAAAAATAATGTTAGATCAGTGCCTAACATATTGCCTAAAATTAATAGAAAGTATATTAAAGAGTTGAATAGTAATAAAAAAGGAGATAAAGCAAGAGGAAGAGAAACAATAAATTCTAGGTGAAAATACATATAATTGTTTGACTTTAGTCTATAAACAGATTCCTATGCAAGCAATATAATAAATTCAATGAGAAGAATTTAGAGACTTGATAAAATATAAAAATATGTGTGATCAGCTTCCCAAAATTTATCTTAAAAAGGAATGTAAAAATGAGAAAAAATATTTTATCATGTGTATCAAACCTAGAATATTATTATCTTAAAAATGCCTAAAGATGAACACAAAAAGTAGAAACATAAAATAGATAAGCCAAACAAAGAATAACAATAGCCTTTTACACAAATAATAAATTGAAACAGTAAATTCTTTAACATCTTTAAAGGGGGGTGGTGCATCAAACAATTCAAGAAATACGAATGAAGATAACAATAATGAAAAATCAAAAAGAAATTGGAAAATTTATTGTTTGATTTTGTTAAATATCAGTAGCATGGAACATTGAAATAATAACTTGAACTCTGCTGGTATGTGCATAAATTGCTTTAAAATACAGTAGGATGACAATGCTCAAAAATATTCTCTTAAACCCATTAATTCCCTTTCTAGGAATGTATCCAAGAACAATTTCATAGGTTTAGACAAAAATTATGAACAAAGATACATACTCTTTATAATAATGAAAAAAATTTAACTGCAATCTCTTCTTAATGAGGCCAACTTAGGGGCTTATTTCAATCTCTTTTTAAATCCTTTTTATGTAGTTCTATATATTCGCATGAAAATCATCACCTTCTATCATAATGTTACAATTATTAATTGATTATTATTTATTATCATTTATTGGTTACTTCCTGCCATGAGAACATAAGTTTTATGTGTGCCGGCACTTTCTTCTTCCTAGCTGTGTTAACTGATGTATTTTAAGTGCAAAGAATAGGCCCTGCCTATATTAAGTACTCAGTAAATACTTGGTGACTAAAATAATTAATAATAATTTTGTTATTTATGTATGTATTTTATTATTTACTAAATAATAAAATTATGTTTTAAAACATAATGAGTATTTAGGCATATTTAAGCATATATAAATTTTCCTGTGTGTGCAAAAATCAGACAACAATCTATTTTTATAGTGACCATAATCATACACATATACGCATGTATGTATTCAAAACAAAAGAATGCAAAGGCTCAGATGGTAGAATTAAAGATGATCTTCATTTTCTCTCATCTCTAAATATTCTACAATTATTACACAAGAATTGAACACTTAGAAACAGTATAATTAAAAATATAATCTAAATATATATTGATATATAAAGTAGTTCATAAAGATAATGTACTTCAATATCATATATTTAAGAGAAACAGAAATATCTTAGTATATGGATTTAAAATGGGGAATTGAGGAAACATGCATGATGTGAAATGAGAGCTTATACCACAGGACTGTGCCATGAAGAATTGAGACTTTTATAAAGTTATGAAAAATTCATAAGGCTGCCATCTTCCCCAAGCCACTGGCATCCCCGGGCTAGCCCATTTACTACAGTGGTCCCAACACGCAGCAGAGGACTTTTAATATTACACATAAGACAGATTGCCTTTTTCTTCTCAAAACTCTACAATAGTTTTCTTTATCATTCAAGGCAAAAGTCAAAGCACTTAACCGTCCACACTGCCCTACTGGACATGAAACATCTACCCAATTTTGGGATCAGATTATGTCATACCAAGATTTATCTGTCTATTCTAAATAAAATAGTAAACCCTCAACCCACAGTAACTTATTCCTCAGTATCCGGGTTCAATAAATTATCCTATCTCAGCCTCCCAAGTAGCTGGGACTACAGGCGCCTGCCACCATGTCCAGCTAATTTTTGCATGTTTAGTAGAAATGGGGTTTCACAATGTTGATAAAGCTGGTCTCGAACTCCTAACATCAGGCGATTCACCTACCTCGGCCTCCCAAAGAGCTGAAATTACAGGTGTGAGCCACCACATCTGGCCTTCTGGCTTTTTCTTCACTGGAATTGTCACTATCTGATATAAACCATGACATGGGTAGAAAATGCCATGTACTGTACATATATATTAAATATATATACATGCATACAGACATATGTTCAAACACATGTACACACAGAATATACATTACATACACTTAGCACGATTATTTAGTTCACACTCTAGTATGCCTAGCATATTATATATTTAATATTTTTATTTCACCAATTAATGCATGTCTGCACAGGCACACACTTGTGCTGTTTCATTTATCTAAGTCTTTTGTCTTGAGAATGCAACTCTTCATAAGAGAATGAATTTTGATTATTTGATTCAACATTGTATTTTTTTTTAATCTAGCTGAAGACCTGGCACATGCATGGAAACTGGTAAGTATTTATTTATTGAATTAGACATTAAATCAGTGCATCTTTTGTGGTCACTCTTTCTACATAATAAAGATTTGATGGTTAATATCTGCATATAATGTGAAAGATGTTGTAAACCTACTTATGTATATGTATATATGTATGTATAAATATAATATACACAATTGATTTGATCAATTTATTGGTCTGTCTATATCTATGCCCTATATTTATGCTTAAATTGCTCAGCAATTTTAAGTGAGGTGCCCTTGTATATGCGATTTCTTCTCAAGTTCCTGTTATTTCTTTATGTTCTCTACCCAGTCCTAAACAACTACAAAACTACCTAAGAAGACAAAGTTGAAGAAATAGTTCACAGTGACATTCTAGTTTAACTCTATTCATATATCCTGGATGGCACAAGAAGAGGTTGAAAAAATCTGCACAGATTGTTTTACATACCTCAGTAGAGCCTTTTATATAATTCTGAGTGACTAATTTCTTTCAGCCTGTTTAGACAGGATTAGATCAAACTGAGAATCTCTCCTAACATAATTACGTGATTATCTTGGGATTCTTCTTTTGTTGCTCCTCTTGTTACCTCATATCAATTGGAAAAGAAAATCTGTCGAATTATACATGTCGAGTTTTAGAATTTTGTGAATGTAAGCACACAGTCTTTGAGATATAAGAACTTTATGACATAATTATGAAGATAAACATTGATCCTCACATCTGTTCTGTCAAACTAAGCGCAAGTGGTTCATAGTCTGTACACACAGCTAAATTTAAAGTGAGCGATTATTTTGATAAATATTGTGACTGACATTTATATGGTCTAGAAAAGTACCTGACTGACTTTTATAAACCAGATCTATGAGTTGAGAATGGGAACACTGTTAGGCCCTTCACGCACAGTGTCTCACGCCTGTACTCCCAGCACTCTGGGAGGCCGAGGAGGGTGGATTACGTGAGGTCAGGAGTTTGAGACCAGCCTGGCCAACATCATGAAATCCCGTCTCTACTTTAAGAAATGCAAAAATAGCATGGCGTGGTGGCACGTGCCAGTAGTCCCAGCTACTCAGGAGACTGAGGCACGAGAATAGCTTGAACCTGGGAGACGGACATTGCAGTGAGCTAAGATGGAGCCACTGCACTCCAGCCTGGGTGATAGAGCACGACTCTGCCAAATAAAATAAAATAAAATAAAATAAAATAAAATAAAATAAAAAGAATAGCAACATTGTTGACCAGTGAAAGTTAAAGAAACAGTCCCAGAAAAAGTTATTTTTAATTTAATTTACCAAGTCCCTGCAATGTATGTTTTTCTAGTGAGCTAAGGAAAGAAATTTGATAATTTTACAAGAATTATCTAGAGATTATTTCTCATTTATTGAAGTTTTCAAAACTTAGTTCAGAATACTCTTACATCAGGAATTATATTTTAACTAGAGAAGTAGAATTTTCATGACATTAAGTGTAGTTTAAGTCAATGGTCATTTATAATTTAGAATGTCATCTGTGTCAATAAAAATAACAAGCAACTGCATGAGTATTGTAAAATGAAATAAAATGTTTGGATTTTTCAGTTTATTTCTCTTATAATGTATACAAATAAAGAACTGTGGCCTGAGATATTTCTTTTAAGAAGTACAACAATTTTTTTTATTTAGTTTGTTTTTTAAAATTCTTTCAATTGAATATTTGTTTTGAGGTTATGTTAATTACAATTAAGCTATTTTTGTAAAGTAAGTGGATTTGGGTGGCGCCCTTTATAACTTCCTCTTTGATAGGCAGGTCTATTCTTGAAGAATCTCTCTATTCTTTCCTAAATTGAAAATTCGAATGTTGGTTAAGTAAATGACAATGAGGTAGATAATTGAAAAATATACTCACTTCAGAGAAACAGAAACATCATTTTTATTAGGCACTGTGTAAAACCAAAGTACACCCCAAAATTCAACCATATTTGGTTTCAGAATATTTATAACACTTTTTTATTTACTTGTGTGGCAGACATGTAAGTAATAGTGTGGTAGCAACTATTAATGTTTTCCAGAGTCATTTATTTTTCTTTAGTAAGACTGAGATGTTGGGTGAAGTAACTGGTAGTGATTAAAGAGAGTTGTGTGCTCAGAGAATCTATTGATGGAGTTGTCAAGATATTTCAAGGGAAAAGAAGACAAAATAATTCTGGTAAAGTAAATTTATAGGACTATCTGTAGGGAACTGTGGGGTAAAATAAGATGTTAGAGTTATGTAAAATTTAAAAAAAAAGCCAATACGGGTATGTTTAGTAGATTTATGGATAATTCAGGAAAACGAAATCCTAAAGATACTCTGGAAAGTGCAGGAAAATTGGCTTATAATCAAAGTACCAATGAAGATACAGAGAATATTCAGCAGAGGATACTGTGGGAGAAGGGTGGTGTGTCTTTGTGTGTGTGTGTGTGTGTGTGTGTCTTATATGTGTGTGTGTGTGTTCGTGTGTGTGTGTAAGTTTAAATTCTATGTATCTTTAGCCATCATGAGTGGGCATTAGTAGAGACATTATCAATGAATAACTTACTACCCTCTGCCCACCCACTTATTGGAATTTTTAAAAATAATCTCTAAGTCTATATATATTTTTATACCAGCTCATTGTGACCAAATGACACAGCCTGGACACCAAAACATAAAAGTGTTCTATAAGATTCTAAAAGTATACTCATGAGTTCTAGAAATAAGTCTATTATATTCTGTAGTCAGTATTGGATACTTGAAATAAATATATATTTTTTAAATTTTGTTATTAGAGAGTCTTCAAATGCTTTAGCATCTCTCTTTTGCAAGTCTGGTTTGGTATAAAGTCCTTAATCAGTTTTTCCCTAATTGGACTGTGAAGAGAATCACCTAGAGATTTTTAAAAAGTACAGATTTTGTCTCACATGACATCTTTTGCTACCAGAATCTTCAGGGTGCATGTTTTAAAATTGCAATTTTGAAAAATACCCCAAAAGATACCTGACAGGGAAATAAAAACTTGAGAACTCAATTCACTATGCCATAGAAAAATAATAATAATAAACTGAAAGCTGAGTCATGCAAGAAACTACCTTTCCTTCTGTTCTTAAGCAGACAACTACAGTTGAAAGGTAAAATATCTCCATAGGCAGCTATGCCATGTTCACGTGATCTTATGTAAAATGCCAATTTACTGAGAACAAGACAAAAATATAATTGATTATTCTCCTACCTTCTCCTTTTCTCTTACAACACGTGGATTACTATATCCTCTCTCTTTCCCCTCCAGATTACTTTTCCTCATTAAATGTTGAAGTCCTCAAAATCATCTTTGGAAAAATGCACAGACCACAGACTGTTTCTGTGATTTCATGCTTATTTCTTCTGGGCATATCATTAACCTTAGCAAAATAAACTTCAAAACTGATTGAGACTTGTCTCAGATACTTTCTGTTTTATACATATTTACATACAGTAGTAATGAAACTAGAATTTTACATGAGATATTGAAGGCATAACAATTTAAATCAAATGTTTATTGGAAAGCGGTATCAGTTTGTTTTCTTTTTTTAATCAAAAAATAGAATTCAACTTGGACTCAGGAAGGGGAACATCACACACCGGGGCCTATCATGGGGAGGGGGGAGGGGGGAGGGATTGCATTGGGAGTTATACCCGATGTAAATGACGAGTTGATGGGTGCAGCACTCCAACATGGCACAAGTATACATATGTAACAAACCTGCACGTTATACACATGTACCCTACAACTTAAAGTATAATAATAATAAATAAATAAAAAAAAAATAGAATTCAGAAAATTGTAAAGGTCATATGAATAGCTGACTAGCCCATGAACAAATCAGTTTAGCATAGACATTAATATCCAAATAGTGAGTTAGTTGTAAGTTTTATATTTGCTTAAGTTGGGTTCTTGCTACATAACTCAAATAAAATGATTTCTGTAGATGCTGTCAATTTGCTGTTTGGGCAATTTAGCTGTTCCAGCCTTCAGGCTTCAGAGTGTCTGAGGTGACCGTGAGTTGAAGTGGTCCCCAAGCACAGCACAGGTTGTCTATGAAAACATGATCAAAGCACTTTTTAAAGCAGGTCCCTGATCCCGTTCCTCCTGACTGGGCAAGACCTCCCAACCAGGGTCTCCAACCACCTCCTACAGGTGCATTTGAGCCAGTAATATGTCCGTACCTCCCTGTGACAGACCTCCTAGAAGATGGCGCAGACTGCCATCTTTGCTGCTTCACAGGCTTAACTGGTGATACCTGCAGGTACAGGAAAATCTGAGGTAACTACGCATTGAAGCGGAACCCCAGCATACCACAGCAAACCTACAGAAAAGTGCACAGACTGTTAAAGGAAGAAAAATACACAAAAGCCAGCAACTTCAAATATTGAAGGTAAATAAACCTGCCAAGATGAAAAAGAATTAGCACAAGAATGCTGAAAACTCAAAAAACCAGAGTGCCCTCTTTCCTCCAAATGACTACAAGGGTTTGGAATCGGGCAGAGACTGAGGAAGTTAAAATGACAGAATTAGAATTCAGAATTTGGATAGAAATGAAGTACACTGAGCTAAAGGAGTACACTATAAACCAATGCAAGAAAGCTGAAACTCATAATAAAACATTGCAGGAGCTGTCAGACAAAATAGTCAATAGATAAAAGAGTGTAACCAACCTGATATAGCACAAAAACACATGACATAATTTCATAATGTGAACACAAGTTTTAATAGCAGAAGAGAGCAAGTGGAGAAAAGAATCACTGAGCTTGAAGACTAAATTTCTGAAATAATGAGACAAAAACAGAAAAAAAAAAAAAAAGGAATTAACAAAACCTCTACAAAATATGGGATTATGTAATGAGGCCAAATCTATGACTGACTGTTTTCCTGAATGATATGAGGACATTGGAATCAATTTGGACAACATGTTTTAGGATGTCATTCATGAGAACTTACCGAACCTAGTTACAAAGGCAAACATTCAAATTCAGGAAATGCAAAAAACTCCAGTAAGATACACCATGAGAAAAACACGGGAAGCACATCAGACTAACAGCGAATCTCTCAGCTGAAACCCTACAAGCAAGAAGAGATCAGGGGCCAATATTCAACATTTTATAAAGAAAATAATTCTAATCCAAAATTTCAAATCTAGCCAAACCAAGCTTTATAAGCTAAGAAGAAATAAGTTCTTTTTCAGACAAACAAATGCTGGAGAATTTCTTACCACCAGACGTGCCTTAAAAGAGCTCCTGAAACAAGGACTAAATGTGGTAAGGAAAGACTATTACCAAGTACTACAGAAACACACTGAAGTATGTATGACCAGTGACATTATAAAGCAACCAAATAAACTAAGTTTGCAAAATAACTAGCTAATATCATGATGACAGAATCAAATCCACACATATAAATACTAACCTTAAATGTAAAAGTGCTAAAAGCCCCAGCTAAAATACACAGAGTGACAAGCTGGATAAAGAACCAAGACCTTGCGATGCTGTCTTTAAGAGATCCAACTCACATGCAATGAACAGATAGGCTCAAAATAAAGGGATGGAGGAAAATTTGCTAAGACAATAGAAAACATAAAGAAGATGGGATTGCAATATTAGTTTCTGACAAAAAAAGACTTTAAACCATTAAAGATCAAAAAAGACAGAAAAGGGCGATACATAATGGTAAAAGGTTCAATTCAACAAGAAGAGCTAATTATCTTAAATATATATATACCCAATATAGTAGGACCGAGATTTATAAAGCAAGTTGTTAGAGACCTTCAAAGAGACTTAGACCTCCACATAATAGTAGTCAGAGATTTTCATACCTCACTGACAATATTAGACAGGTCATTGAAACAGAAAATTAGCAAAAATATTCAAGACCTGAACTCAGCACTTGATCAAATGGACCTGATGGATAACTACAGAACTCTCCACTCAAAAACAATAGCATATACACTCTTCTCATTGTCACATGGCACTTACTCTAAAATTAATTACATAATTGGAAATAAAACACTCCTTAGAAAATGAAAAATAACTGAAATCATAACAAAGAACCTCTCAAATCACAGCACAATCAAATTAAAAATCAAGACTAAGAAATTCACTCAAAACTATCCAATGACATGGAAATTGAATGACTTCTAAATGACTTTTGGGTAAATAATGACATTAAGACAGGTATTTGGAAATTCTTTGAGACTAATGAGAACAAAGAAAAAACATACCAGAAGCTCTGGGACCCAACTAAGGCAATGTTTATATGAAAAGTTATAACACTAAATGCCCACAACAAAAGTCAGAAACATCTTAAGTCAACACATTAACATCACAACCAAAAGAACTAGAGAACCAAGAGCAAACAAATCCCAAAGCTAGTAGAAGACAAGAAATGACTAAAATTAGAGCTGAACTGAAGAAGATGGAGACAGGAAAAACAACAACAACAAAATAAAACAAACAAAAAAAAAACATTAAAAAGATGAACTAATTCAGGAGTTGTTTTTATTTTTAAAAGTAATAAAAAGATAGATTCTAACTAGACTAATGAAAAAAGAGAGAGAGAAACTTATAAAAACATAATCAGAAACAATAGGGATACTGCCACTGACCCCACAGAACTACAAGCAAAACTCAGAGATTATGAACACCTCTATGGACATAAACTAGAAAATATAGAAGAAATAAATAAATTCCTAGACACATACACTTTCCCATGATTGAACCAGCAAGGAGTTGAATCTCTAAATAGACCAATAATGAGTTCTGAAATTGAGTCAGTAATAAATAGCCTACTAACTAAAAAAAGCACAAGACCAGATGGATTCATAGCTGAATTCTACCAGATGAACAAAGAAGATCTGGTACCATTCCTTATGAAACTATTTCAAAAATTCAAGGAGGAGGGACTTTTTTCCTATCAAAATCTTCAGGGTGCATGTTTTAAAATTTGAATTTTGAAAAATACCCCAAAGGTATGTGACAGGGAAGTAAAAACTTGAGAACTCAATTCACTATGCCAAAGAAAAATAATAATAATAAGTTGAAAGCTGAGTCATGCAAGAAACTACCTTTCCTTCTGTTCTTAAGCAGACAGCTACAGATGAAAGGTAAAATATCTCCATAGACAGCTATGCCATGTTCACATGAGCTTATGTAAAATGCCAATTTACTGAGAACAAGACAAAAAGATAATTTATTATTCTCCTACCTGCTCCTTTTCTCTTGCAACATGTGGATTACCATACCCTCTCTCTTTCTCCTCCTGATTACTTTTGAAATTGAGTCAGTAATATATAGCCTACTCACAAACTGGTATCAGCATTATCCTGATACCAAAACCTGGCTGATACAACAACAACAAAAAAGAAAACTTTAGGCCAATATTCTTGATGAATATCATTGTCAAAATTCTCAATAAAATACTGGCAAATAAAATGCAGCAGCACATTAAAAAGCTAATCCTTCACAATCCAGTAGGTTTTATCCCTGGGATGAAGTGTTGGTTCAACATATGCAAATTCATAAATGTGGTTATTCACATAAACAGAAATAAAGACAAAAATCTCATAATTATCTCAATATATTTAGAAAAAATATTTCAATAAAACTCAACATCAGCTTACGTTAAAATCTCTCAGTAAACTAGGTATTGAAGGAACATACCTCCAAACAATAACAGCCATCTATGACAAACCACCAGCCAACATCATAATGAATGGGTGAAAGCTGGAAGAATTCCCCTTGAAAACTTGCATGAGACAAGGATACCCTCTTCCACCACTCCTGTTAAACATAGTATTGGAATTTCTGGCCAGAGCAATCAGGCAAAGGGACGAAAGAAATAAAGAAAGCAAGAACTCAGGAAGGCAGAGAGAAAAGAGAGACATACCGCCGCCACCTGCGCGCCAGGGTTGGGGGAGGAGGAGAGGAGGAGGAGGAAAAAGGAAGAAGGAAGGAGAAGGAAAAGGAGGGAGAGGGAGGGAGGGAAGGAAGGAAAGAATACTCAAATCCGAATCGAAAAGTCAAGCTATCTTTCTTTGCAGATGACATAACCCTGTATCTAGAAAACTCCATAGTCTCAGCCCAAAATCTTCTGAAGCTGATAAACAACTTCAGCAACAACTCAGAATACAAAATCAATGTGCAAAAATCAATAACATTTCTATACAGCAACAATATTCAAGCTGTGAGCCAAATCACAAATGAACTCTCATGCAAATTACCACAAAAAATAAATAAATGAATAAATAAAACACCTAGGAATACAGCTAACAAGGGAACTGAAAGATCTTCACAAGGAGATCAAACCACCACTCAAAGAAATCAGAGCTGACACAAACAAATGGAAAAATATTTTATGCTCTTTGGTAGGAATAATCAATATAATTAAAATGGCCACAATATGCAAAGCAATTTATAGATTCAATGCTACTCCCATTAAACTACCATTGACATTCTTCACAGAACTAGAAAAAAATTAAATTCATATGGAACACAAAAAGAGTTTAAACAGTCAGTGCAATCCTAAGCAAAACACAAATTTGGATGCATCATGCTATCTGGCTTCAAACTACACTACAGGGCTACAGTAACCAAAACAGCATGGTACTGGTACAAAAACAGACACATACACCAAAGGAACAGAATAGAGAACCCAGAAATAAGACTGCACACCTACAAATAACTGAACTTCATAAAACCTGGCAAAAACAAGCAGTGGGGAAAGAATTGCCTATTCAATAAATGGTGCTGGGATAACTGGCTAGCCACATACAGAAAACTGAAACTGGACCCCTTCCTTACATCATATACAAAAGTTAACTCAAGATGGATTAAACACTTAAATGTAAAACTCAAGACTATAGAAAGCCTGGAAGATAACTTGGGCAATCCCATTTAGGACATAAAAGCACTGGCAAAGATTTCATGACAAAGATGTCAAAAGCAATTTTAACAAAAGCAAAAATTGAAAAATCGGATCTAATTGAACTAAAGAGCTTCTGCACAGCAAAAGAAACTATCAACAGAGTAAACAGACACCCTACAGAACGGGAGAAAAGTTTGGCAAACTATACATCTGACTAAGGTGAAATATTAAGCATTTATAATGAACTTAAATTTATCAGAAAACAACAACAACAACAACCCCATTAAAAAGTGGGCAAAGGAAGTGAACAGATACTCTTCAAAAGAAGACATACATGTGGCCAACAAGCATATGGAAAAAAGCTCATCACTGATACTTAGAGAAATGGAAATCAAAACTACAATGAAATACCATCTCACAGCAGTCAGAATGGCTATTATCAAAAAGTGAAAAAATAACAGGTGCTGGTGAAGTTGTGGAGAAAAGGGTCACTTACACACTGCTGGTGGGAGTGTTAATTAGTTCAACCATTGTGGAAGACAGTGGCGATTCCTCAAAGACCTAAAGACAGACATACCATTCGACCCAGCAATCCCATTACTGGGTATATACTCAAATGAATATAAGTTATTCCATTATAAAGAAACATGAATGTGTGTGTTCAGTGCAGCACTATTCCCAATAGCAAAGACATGGAATCAACCCAAATGCCCACCAGCGATAGACAGGATTTTAAAAATGTGGCACATATACACCATGGAATACCATATTAAAAAAAAGTGTACCTGACACACAATAAGCACTATGTAAAGTGCTTATCAAATAAAGATTAAGACTATGTTAAGAAAAAAACTTAGAATATTTACATAAAACTGCAGATGTTTTACATTACCTCATAATCACACCAAGCCTCTTGTCAAGGAGGTTGTAAAGCTAATAATGGGGACCTCTGTGTAAAGAATTTGTTGTTTATTTATTTATTCATTGCTTCAGTAGCTGATATATTTATCACAATGTAGTCTTCAGAATTATGTTATTTAAAATGTCATGGTTAAAAAATGGAAATTTATGTATTTTTTATTGTGGCTAAATTTTGTTAATATTTTTTCTTATGTTGATAGTAGCATTAAAATATTTTCATTTTTTTATCAAAGGTACTTTAGCTGAAGTTTTTACACTAGTATAAAAAACTGCTAGGTTACTTACAATTTTGTGTGATAGGTTTCTCTAGGTTTTAAGCTACCAAATGCTGAGCACCCATGTGTTATAATCACTAAAACATTCTTACATGGCCCAGAATATGTGAAGAACAAACGAGTATATGACTGAATCCATTAAGGAACAGATATAAGTTGGTTTCTATTTAAAATTCTGAAAAAGAGCAGAATTTTAGAGCAGTGGTCAGTAAACTATCGGAATGCTTTATTTTTTCTAGTCTCTGACATTAATTATATCAAATGAAAATAGATTCTTGACAAGAGAGAATTAAAAGCTGTATTTTGCAAATATTATTCGATTTGTAATTGTCATGCTTTAATCCAATTATTTACACATTAAAGTATAAATAATAATTAGTCATTATGCCAACCATAAAAATGAAAACAAAAACTTTCATATTTGTAAAGAAAAATTGTTTTTCAACTGTCTATGGCATAAAATATGCTGCCATTAATTGTTTTGTCGTTAGTGTTAGGCTCGTCACCATAGTCCTTATTTGTTGTTTTTAGGATATTTTATAAGTTGATGACTCCTGAGCCTGTTTGAGCCATGAACCAGACTATAATTCTATTAATCTAAAAAGGGACACTCCTCAATTTCATATAAGTAGCATTATTTTTTATTCAGATAAATACAAGTTTAAAAAATCCTAAGTGAGGATCCAAAAGAAAAATATAGCTAGTAGTTTTTGCTAATTTTGTTATTACCTCTCATAATTCTAGGCACTTTCTTTAACATGAATTAAAGTATTACATGTGTTCTGACATATTTACATTGCCTGGAAACCTACAAATGCAGGTTCTAATAGAGGTATGCAAATGCTGAATGAAGACGCCATTTGTTTTTTATCTGTTTTGGCATTGGAAGTCACCTGATCACATTATATTTTGGGCACATGTAAGATTGCCCTCATATAAACATCACTGAATGGGAAATGAGGTGGAGATAATGTAATAATCTTCACATCTCCCAAATGAAAAGATTTAATCAGTTATACAAAATTCTTAAAAACTGAAATATAATCTAATTTTCCTATGATAAATTGGCCCATTTCCATGGAAACATCTTCATCTTTGAGGGGGAAAAAAAAATGTTCATCTAAGCAGCTGGAGGTAAAGATCGTTGTAATGGGCCACTAAGGATTTTAAAAATCCATGAGAAATGATTAATTCAGTAGAATCAGTACAATTTACCATCCTACTCTTCAAGTCAATCTTCACTTAATCTCTGTTGCTATTTTACTGTTTGACTATATTTTTAACTCCTTTGGCAGACTGTTCAGAGATAAGCTTGAGCTAAATTTTATCAGGTGTTGAAATCCATTGGTGCTTAAGATGATAAGCATTGTTACATTTGCATTATACAAGTAGAAATGTTAATAGTTTTTGAAAATGCAGAGTGGAAGCTGTAGTTTGGAATGTTTTCTTCAATTAGAAAAAGCAAATTTGTTTTCTTTTGTATTCAGAGGCAAGGTTTCTTCTTTCACAGGCTAGAGTAAAGAGGCATGATCATAGTTCACTGTAACCTCTAATTCCTGGGCTCAAGGAATCCTCCTGCATCAGGCTCCCAAGAAGCTGGGACTACAGGCATGTGCCCCCATGACCAGCTGATTTTTTAAATTTTTATTTATTAATTTATACAAGGACTCATTATGTTGTCCAGGCTGGTCTTGAACTCCTGTCCTCAAGCAACCTACTCACCTCGGCCTCGCAAAATGCTAGAATTACAGGTAGGAGCCACTATGCTCAGCCAGAAATCATGTTTTAAAATAAATATTTTGCTAACAGTTTTTTGGCTATATGGGTTCTCACCGTTTTTTCAATTTCTATCCACTGGAAAGTGAAAAGAAACATAAATATTTAAATATTAATATTTTTGTTGGACTTCAGATTAGTACACTTCCTGTGATTATGGATGGTGCTTTAAAGGCTTTACTTCCACTGTAAAATGAGGGAAAGATATATAGCTCAAATTTATTATATAGATTTAATAAGTCTATAAGGTTTTTTTTTTTTACAATTTCTATTAACAAATTTACATTCCTATAAATGTATAGGAATGTTTTATCATCTCTTGATCAACATTTAAGCCCAAGAAAACTGGTGATATTTCTATGAAACTATCAGAAGATGTGAAAAATCTAAATAAACTTATTGAATTGGTTTCTTGTTGGGTAGAATTGTCTTTCATTTGGGGGACCAGTTGAAGGTCAGTTATGTAATATCATGAGTATGCTACCATTTTAGCAGCAGAAGGACCATATCAGGGCAGGAGACAGGGGAGGAACTGAAGATACCCACTAACAGTCAGTATCAACTTCCCAGCCTACAAGTAACCTTGGAAGTGGCTCCTGCTCCAATCAAGGTTCTGCTGACTGTAGTCTTGCATGATACTTTGTCTGAACTTTATGAGAGACTCTGAACCAAAATCACCTAGCTTAGTCATTCCAAAATTCCTGTCCAACTGACATTGTGAAGATAATAAATTTTATTTCAAATTATCTTTAAAAAGTAAATAAGCAAGTTGAAGATATACAGGAAGCATGAGAATTTGTAAAATCAGAAAAAAAAAAGTGGCAATGATATCAAAATTAGCTACTCTGGCCTTCAAATTTAAAATGAGTTAATAGGTTTGGGTTTATTATTAACCTTACCCCTTGATTCCTTAGTCCTCATCTTCCATCCAATCACCTCCGGTTTTATTAGAGATGAGAGAAGAGGCTGTTGGTTTGAATGGGAAAATTGGATTATTCATTATACTCATTCATCTTTACATTTTCCAAGGATCCTCAATTAGGTGGAATCACATTTAAATGCATTTGCTAGGGTTTATGATTTTACTGGAGTTGGCCCAAATTTGCTTTCTCTAAGGTCTCTATAGTATTTGGAACCATATGTGTTTCTAGATTATCGGCTAATATCCAGTTTTATGTGCCTCAGGATTAAATAATCTTATTATACATTCCTTACATTTGTTCTTTAGATTTGAGTACAGTGAAAGAATTTGCTCTGCAAAGTACTAAAATGTTGTGTTATACAGGATCTTGGGAGGTTTTTCCATGACTAATGATCTAGAATGGTCACTGATACCTGGGTTATAGCTGTCAAATGCCCTACAACGTCTTTCTGCCTCCCCATATCAGCTCTGTTCTCACCCCTTTATCTGGCCTCTGTCTCTTTTTAGTAAGGGACTCTCTTTTGAGCTTAGCTTCTAAGGTATACCTTAAGCAAGTAGTACACAACTTTGTGGTGTTCTTACACAATTCCTCAGGACATTTTGTCACAAAAAGGGCACAGTTTATGAGCTATGAAGATAAATTGAGAACAAGCTTCTTGAGGGATGGTTAGGTGCAATACTTTATAGTAATTTTGCAAATAATATTTTCTCTAAGTATCCAAAGGACTCATGGGGTGCTGAACGTTTTGTGTTTATTTGTTCTCCAACCTATGACATCCCTGTTTTCTTTAATGAAGACGTGTTAGAGGTTATAGGAGGTTAACCAGATAAACTGATTGTTGTGATCGATGCAGGAGGCAGATAAGGAGGGAGGGGTGGTCCTGGGAGAATCTCCAACCCACCCCACAAGTGTTTACATCAGATGCTTTTATGCAGGTAAGGGAACCCGCCCAGGGTCTTGTCTGCTCACGCCAGCAGCTGGGAGATTGGGGTGGAGCTAACGGGAAGTTTGTGCCTTGTGAAGGGAGGAGGAGCCTGACCTCTTCAGCTCCTTTGTGATGACCTGGTATTCAATCTGTGAAGTGGGAGCCTGTTGGGACCCCTCCTTTTTTCACTGAGAGCTTTCTTTTAATAAATTCTGCTCTCCTCACCTTTCAATATGTCCACGTGCCTAATCTTTCTTGGTCAAGTGACGAGAACCTGTTTTTAGTGGAAATAAGGAGCAAAAATCCCGCACCAGTTAGAGGAGATTATCACTAAATAGGGAAACTAGTGTATCCCGTTTGGTCCATAAAGTACTGCTATTTTAATGTTAGCCATCTGCTGCTACTGTTTTGATATTTTGATAAATGCTAGGACTAAAAATTAGTGTCTCAGCATATATTTTATTACAAGGAAAGGGTTAATGAGTATGAAAAACAATGACTTATAAATTATACCATAACTAAGTGTTAGAGACTTCACAGAATTCCCTACAAGGAAAATATGCCTTCTGGAAGGTCTTCTTGAGTGAATAATAATACACTAACAATGGAATAGCAGATCATGAAAAATCATTTTAGGGGGCTATTTGGAGATGGACTACTCTACAAATTTTGCTGGATTGACAACCCCTTCTCTATTTTTAAAAGGATCCCCATCATTACTATATTATGATTCAAGATAAATGTGGACAACTGTTGTCAAATTATAGTCATCAGCATATTAACATATTTTTGTTTCTCAGCATGACATTTACAATTCTATTGTGATTTATTGTGGTACATATATATATATTTAAAAACATGAATCTGGCTTCTACTTAACATATGTAAGTATGGATAAATCACTTAACTCGTCTAATGTGAAGTTTCTTTCTAAGTAAATGGAATTGATGACACCTCATTGGATAGCTGATAAGATTAATTAATAAGACATACCTGAGACATTATACATATTGTAGGTACATTATTTTTATTATCACCTTGCATATTTGAAAGCAATGCCCATTTTTATACCTTGTAAAATGCATTCATATATTTATAGTTTTTGCTTTCCTAAAACAAAAGAAGAAATTCACGTTCTTTCTTCAATGGTAAATATTTACAATTTTAACTCATCTTATAAAAGTGGTTGATTTTCTTTAGGTCACAAAGTATCAATAAAAGTTAATAACATTTAAGTAACACTTCCTAATATTGTATTTTTGCCCATGTTGATTCATTAGCTCTCATATCTTGTATTTGAAATATAAACCTTTTTATGTGCAATTTTTGTAGTTCTTCCTTAATTAAAGCTAGTAAAGTCTACAAAACAGGAGTAAGTCAGTCTTCGCATTTTAGAAATATAGCCCTGCTACATGAAGTTTTTGGGGGTCATTGTTTTGAATGAGGCTCCTAAACTAAGACCGAGCTGAATAGAACAAACTAGAATGGAGTAACTCATGCTAGGTGCCATGAAATCACCCTGAATTCAGAAATTTCCCAGTTTTCCAAAAGCAGGAGACTCATAGCAACCAATCAGAAGGTGCCTCCAGTTTACCCGAACCAGCATGAAAGAATGTCCCTCTACTTTAACCTTATGAGGAAAGCAGCTTTGAAAAGATGAATCTGGCCAGAGGCAGTAGCTCATGCCTGTAATCCCAGCACTTTGAGAGGCCGAGGTGGGCGGATCACAAAGTCAGGATAACGAGACCATCCTGGCTAACAAGGTGAAATCCCGTCTCTACTAAAAAATACAAAAATATTAGCTGGACGTGTTGGCAGGCGCCTGTAGTCCCAGCTAATCAGGAGGCTGAGACAGGAGAATGGCGTGAACCCCGGAGGCGGAGTTTGCAGTGAGCCGAGATTGCCACTGCACTCCAGTCAGGGCGTCAGACGAGACGCCGTCTCACAAAAAAAAAAAAAAAAAAAGAAAAGAAAAAGAAAAACAAAAACAAAACCGGAAGAGATGAATCTGTTTCTTGTTTTCTATTTCTGCTTTGTTCAGCCCTTTTTTCTTTGTAAAGCCAAAGTCTTATTCTCAACTCATTGGAACACTCTTTCTCTTTTATAAAAGGAGATAGTGCCGGATTCTAGAATTTAAAATAACATCCAATTACAGCTTTAATCAAAATTTGTTGTAATTTTGTCTTTTGGCAACCCCATATACACATAACTGTTCACGTTTTCTGTTAAAAAAATAAAAAGTCACTGACCTTATCAGAATTTTACTCAAAGAGTATTCTTTAAGTGGCAGTATTTTCTGTACAGGTGATATAAAGCATTGTGCTTTTCTTTTCTCCGATTACCTCCTGAACATAATTGAAAAGAAATGCAGCTTAGAAGAAAGCAATAAAAAGTGGCAAAAATACATGTGTTACTTTTCATAGAATGCAATGTTTTATAAGTGTACTCTTATCCGGCAATGCCATTAAATATATTTCAGTGTCTTGGCTAGTAGCTCATAATAAGAGAATCTGTCTTTATGATTACAAAATTATATATATATATGTATTAATTATAAGAGATGCCTTTCTCTGTTTCTAGAGGAACAAATCTTTATAAGAAAGATTCTATTTTGATAATTATGGTTTGGAATATAAATAATTCAAATATCCATTCTGTCCCTATTTTATAGCCCAATTGTCTACATACAAATACTTTGAACATGAGTTTAAACTTAATATGAAATTCTTCTAGACATAAGAAAATATGATATTGATGGGGAAAAAAAACTTTTTTTTTTTGGTAATTCACTCTCTATTGACTAATTTAAGCGCAAATGCAAAGAAATACAGAAATATTTTTTAAAATTGCAAAAACTAAAATAAACAAGTAGGGGAAAAATAAGAGATGAGTAGAAGTTAAAGATAAAAGATGGAATTAATGCAGAGAATTCATAGAAACTGTCTGGAGATTGCAGACCACACTAGGGTAGATAAGAGTTAAATAAAATGATGAAATGAAGTGGTTACTAAGAGGTTGAAGAGGTAATTTTGTTGTTGTTGTTGTTTATTTGTTTGTTTGTTTTTGATTTTCTTGTTGTTGCTACTCTTCTTTCGAGATGGAGTATCTCTCTGTCACTCAGGCTGGAGTGCAGTGGCCTGATGATCTCTGCTCACTGCAAGCTCCGCCTCCCGGGTTCACGCCATTCTCCTGCCTCAGCCTCCCGAGCAGCTGGGATTACAGGCGCCCACCACCACGCCAGGCTAATTTTTTGTATAGTAGAGGCGGGGTTTCACCCATCGTGTTAACCAGGATGGTCTCGTTCTCCTGACCTTGTGATCCGCCCACCTTGGCCTCCCAAAGCGCTGGGATTACAGGCGTGAGCAACTGCACCCGGCCAGGGGAAATGTTCTTTAAGCATCTGTGGAGAGAGTATGAGGTAAGCTGAATTTCTTGTTTTTGCTTGCAAAGAGATGGCAGAGAACTTTTGAGATTTTTAATGGACATTTTGGTCACTAGTATACCTTCACAGTATTACTTCAGGAAAATGCTAATTTTCCTGCTCTTTGCCATAATATGATCTGAAGAAATATTAATTTGTCTTGAAATTCCGTAAGACATCACAAAATTTACTACAGTAACGTTGGGCAGACTGTATATGATAATCAGGAATTGGCACACATTTTGAATGAAAACTTGAAAGTAAGAGATTTTAAAATCCATACAAATTTATAGACCTGTCGTCTCAGTGAATTTTCTGATGGTTCATGTCTCTGGAGCATGTCAACATAGTCTGTTCATGGTGAAAAACAAATTTCTATAGCTCACATGACCTGCCAGAAAAAAACAAATTAGCATAGTGCCTGTGGTCAGTCTTTTCGGATTTTGGAGAAAATGTATACTACATCTGAGTGTGTTACTCTGACCAATCTACAGAGTCACCAACAAGGCTTCAAGTTTCAAAAGGGGACAGATCAAAAGAAAGTCTGCAGCATGTTCAGGATGTGGTAAAAAACCACTCTTCAACTTGGCCCTTATGATCCAGGTGATCTGATGACAACTGAAATGTCCATGGGAAATACAGACGCTCTCTGCAGTCTCTGGCAAGGACAAATAGATTCACAGCACTAACTTCTGTGATGTTGGAGAAAATCTATGCCTTCATTTTCACAGAACAATTCTTTAAATAAAGGATTTTTTAGTTTAAGTTTGTAGCAAATTTCTCAAGTCATAAGGTTTTCCCTTTGCCCATGGATCAGCATATAGGTTGGGAAGCACACTCAATTCTTACTCTCAATTCTCCACTGGTTTTGACTTTCTGCCGGGCTCTCGCTGGCGTTACCTACACTTGACATAGTTTCCCACCTGGGAAAAAATATGTGGAGAATTATCTAACCATACATCCGCCTCTAATTTCCAGGATTTTCCTGTCACAAAAGCGGCTTAACTTTCCCTTCAGCTTTACTAAACTTCCGCTTCCTCCTGATTCCAGGCTTTTGACCTCTTTTTCTCACAGAGTATTTGCTTCAGAAAACTTTTCATTATAAATTCTTTTTTGTTCCTTTGAGATGTAAATATTTTAAAAAGCCTCTTCCAGCTGTTAAAACCCAGGATTGTCTTCTCAAAGACCTGGGGAGCTATCCTTTAAAAATGTAAACACCAAGGAAGATAATGGCCTATCTCCCAATTTCTGTGCAGAAATAGAAGCCTAATTTGGAGTAGGCACCTTGCTCCAATTTGTAAATCTTCTGCATGTCATAAAGATATGAGAAATTTAGTTTTTCTTCTTATAAATTTAATCAGCAAACACAGATGGCCTACAATCTCCGCACGCCAGCTCATAAAATCTCTCTAACACTTTGTTCAACAGAGTTGAGTTCAGATTGAATTTTGGCCTCTCTCTTGGTTATGGGCTGAATTGTGGTCTCCTCAAATGTTTGTGATAAAACCCTGATCCCACAGAACCAAAGAATGTGACTGTATTTGGAGATAAGGTCTTCAAAAATAATTAGGTTAAAATAAGGCTATTTTTATGAGTCCTAACAAAATCTCACTATTGTCCTTGCAAGGAGAGGACATTTGGACAGAAAAGGAGACACCTGGGGAGCAGGAAAAACAGAAGACATAGTAAGAATGCAGCCACCTGCAAGCCAGGGAGAGAGGCATCAGAAAAAGTAAAACAAACCAACACCTTTATCTTGGATTTCTAGCCTCCAGACTGAGAAAATAAATGTCTGTCCTTTAAGCCACCTAGTCTGTGATGTTTTGGCATGGCAGCCCTAGCAAATTAATACACTCTCTTATTCTAATGGTTTTGAATAGGGTCTGCCTTGCCTGTTTAACTTTGATAAAAATTTTTACTTTGACACCTGCTAGATTTCTTGCTGGATCATCTCTTGCTTTAACTAGGATCACAACTTCAAGTTAACAAAAGGAGGGGTTTTCTCCATTTTTTTTTTTTTTCTACGTAAGGCTTCATTTAATTTTCAGATTTGTGGTTTTACACCCATCCTCCCACTCTAAATTGAGAACACCTTCTTTTGTAATCTGGAGCAAGAACGGTCATACACCAGGCATTGTGGGACCCTCATTGTGAGGCTGACAATGTCTGCTGTCTGCCCTTCCATCCTCCCTCTCCTGTTTTTCAAGCAACAGCGAAACATGGGTCCAGTGTTGCCTCTGCTATCCAGTCATCTACCCAGGCACAGTACGGCAGTGTTTGATTCGCTTGATGGGGACAAGAAGAGGGCAATCGAACAAGATATAGGAAGCCAGGAGATGAGAATCCATCCCAAGAAGAAGAGAGATAGTGGAAGCATATTCTTCATTGTCTTATTGCAGTTACTTACAAAGCAGAAATGAAGATACAATCAAGAATTTTAAAACAGCAACCACAGAGCATCAAGTCCCAACAATTAGGGATTCTGAGTTTATGGCTCTGTTAATAAAGGAGTTAAAAAGGACTTATTTAGGCAGATAGTGAGGGTACAAGAGTCCTTGGTAAAGCTTTTCTTTTAATGAAAAGCATCCCTCAAACCATTTCTTTTCTAACAGAAAGCGCCTGAAAAGCCAAGCTGCAAGGATAGGTAAACAAACTGGAAGCTTGCATAGGGGAATGTCAGCAGCTATACTTAAAGCCAGTTACACCCAATATGGTGACTCCGCAGCCCTTCTCTTGGTTGCCACCTGTGCAGGTGTCATGGAGCCAGCCAGGTAAATAACCCCATTTACCTAATTAAAAAGTTAAGGTGGGATGGCCAGTTTCTTCATGGGTATGTAAATGACACACCTAGTCAAACCAATCCCCTGGGCCTTATGTAAATCAGACACCTTCTCCTCAAGCATCCTTATATTACCTACTGCTTCCAGCCATGAGTGGGGATTCCATTTCGAGCCCTCCTCCCTCTGCATGGGGGAATCGTTCTCTTATTTTCTGCCTATTAATTTTTTCGCTTCTTAACCCACTCCGTGTGTGTGTCCATGTAGTTAATCTTCTCACCGCCAAATGATGAATCTCAGATATTTCCCCATACAACAAAGCCACTTCACTGTGTGATTACACTGGTTACATTGGTTACATTGCTCTATCCTATTCTTCAATACTGACTTAGAGAGCATGGATTACTCTCTCTGATTGATGCTCAACACAGTTGCTAAAACAAGAGTATCAGTTATAATTTTACATATCCCTAGAAAGATCATGGCCCACCAGACTCTAGGTGCGCACATGTAGTCCTGGCTATTTGAGAGGTGGAAGGATGGCTTGAAGCCTGGAGTTCTAGAATGCCGTGCACTATGATAGTGTCTGTGAATATCTACTGCACTCCAGACTGAGCAACACAGTCAGACATCCTCTCTAAAAAAATTTATTTTTGTAAGTGAAAAACCATGTCCCAAATACATGTAGTAGAAGTAGTATTAGTGGTTACACTTTAGTAAAGTTTGAAAAGACTTGTGACAGGATTTTCTGGTAGATCACATTGGGACCTGGGAGAAACAGAGAGTTCAAGAATATTTCTAAGGTCTTTGGTTAAAGTAGCTAGACAAAAAGAAGTTAGTAGTATTGAGAATTGGGAAGGGTATGGAAAAAAACAAGTTTGGATAAAAAGTAGAAATCAAGAGATTTGTTTTGGACATTTTAAGACTGAGGTGTATAAGAACTCAAGATAAGTTTTTGGATGTATGGAAAATGAGGGAAGATGTGAATTAGGGAGTTCGGTATATATATTTGGAGTTCAGGAAAGATGGCTCAATTGAAAATATAAATATCTGTGACCTCAACATATAGATTGCATTTACATGCTTATAATTGATTGAGATCACCAAGGAATTGCATGTTCAGAGGGAAAATAACATATCCAAAGAACAAAACAAAACAAACAAACAAAAAAACAACACAGAGTACAAAATTAAAATTTAAGGGAGATGAAGAGAAAAATAAAGAGCTGGAACATAAAGTCACTAGGTCAGAGAAAAAGCGGAAAAGTACAGCACCCTGAAAAACAAATTAGAAAAGTTTTTTAAGCAAAAATGAGTGATCAAATCTTGCTGCTTGGTTAATTAAAATCAGGATTAGAAATAACTGCCAGATTAACAAAACACAAACACTAGTAATTTTGACAGGACAATTTTAAGAGGAAGCTATACTTTATTGGAATAGAATAAGATAAAAATGTTGACAGTGATGCATATAAAGCATTTTTCTATCCTGGAAAGGAACAAAATGGAAAGACACCTACATGTGACTATAAAAGCAAGAATACTTTCATCTCAAAATAAAAAAGATGATATGTGTTTATGCCATTCGGAATGTCAAGAGGAGAACATTGGGATGCAAGAGAAAGAGAAGAATTTCTGGAAGTGGAAGGAGAGGGTACCCACCTAGAGGGGTTGGCCTTTATTAGAAGCATGAAAATTGCTGTAGTAATGAAAGAGAATATAGTGCATATAGGATATAGTAGATGAACACAGTTAAAGTTAGGTGATAGAAATTTAATTCCTTCTTTTAGTTCAGCACTGTTTAGGAGTATTGAAGACAGGCACGAAAGCATGAATTTAAGCAGATGTAGTTTGCTAAGAAAATATGAAGAGGTAAGAGAAGAATAAAGGAGCTGAGGATTTAGGTAAGGGCAAAATTGTAAGAAAGACCTATCACATTTAAGTGAGTAAGAATAGAAGTAAAGCCCTGAAAGATAAGGAAGAATGGGGTCAACAGACTGTAGGTCCTGATGAGACTGAGTTTGTGTAATCAAGATATCTGGGTGAGGAAATGAACCAATAATCAACAACAAAAACAAAATTAGTTGGAGGTAACAAGTGAGATAATTGAAATTCTAGTTTTGCTTCTTTGGCCACTAACACCTATATTAAAATTTTGATTTTTTTCAGAAATATTCTGATTTAATAAGTATATTCAAATATTTTATTACACAGTTTAATCATTAAAAAATACACACATATTTTATATCACAAACACTTGAACTATTCTCCCAAAATGTTAGGGGTGTGTGTGTGTGTGTGTGTATGTGTATATATCAGATCAGATAATTACCATATTAAGCTTTATGGGTCATATGTCTTCTGTTACCAATGTTGTTGTTCAGGGTTGCCAATGCAGCAGGAAAAAATAGCCATAAATAGTAAGTAAATAAATGACTACAGCTGTTTCAATAAAACCTTATTTATAAAAAAGCAGGAAATGGGAAAGACTTGGCTCAAGGCTTTCTTTTGCACTTGTGATTGTCTTTACTTTTCAGGAAATTGTTAAAGTAAAATAAAATAATGTAAGTTGAATAGCTTAGCATGCTATGTTTTTATGTTTGAAAATTGGTAAGTCTTATCCCTCCCTTCCTTCCTTCCTTGTGTTTGTACTTCCTGTTCCTTTCTTTATTCCTTCTATTCTACATTTCTTCTTATTCCTCCATGTCTGAAAATTTAATATATATGAAAGTGCATTTATTTCAACGTATCTGTTTTGTTACTCTTAGCATATTTTTAAAACTTATTATATCAGTCTTCACCACTTCACATCATATGACACAGATTTATTTTGCCAATATTATTTATTATCATTTTTATTGCTTAATAATTAAATAAATAAAAGATGAATTTGTAGTAATAATTACATTTTTACTCTGGAAATATTATGAGGGTATTTTGATCCCATCCATTTCAAATGAGAGACATGTAAAGAATAAAAAGATAGAAAGTTAAGACCAAGTAAACTGTTTTCAAAAATACATTTTCAAAGAAAAAATATATTAAGTATGAACAACATGCTGGAAATATATACGATATGATAGTAATTATTTTTAACTTGGAAAGTCTCTCTAAAATATGGGAGGTCCTATGGTATCTAAGGCAAAAGAAAATCATAGTTTAAATGTCCATACAAAAAACACATTCAGTTGGGAAAATGAAAAATGCATCTCTATTTGTGCTAATACAGATGTATCTAGAAAAATCTTAAATGAAAACACAGTACAGAACAAGCATATAGAGTATTGCAATTTGTAAATATATAAGGCCAGGCATGGTGGTTCATGCTTGTAATACCAACACATTGGGAGTCCAGATCAGGAGGATTATTTGAGGCCAGGAGTTCAACACTAGCTGGGACAACATATCAAGACTCAATCTCTACAAAATATTTACAAATTAGCTGCACATAATGACACATACCTGTAGTTCCAGCTACTTGAGTCTAGAAGTTTGTGATTACAGTGAGCTGTGATTGTGCCACTGCCCTTGGCCCAGGTGACAGTGTTACACTTTGTCTCTAAATATATATATATTTGTAAATATATATATATAAATATATATAATATTTTATAGATATAACTGTAAATATAGATATATGTATAATTTTGTCAGTGTACAGACTGTCCCTGTTAAGATCTGCAATAAATTGGTCATGACAGACACTGCCTCTAGAAAGACAGGTCTTAAGTGGATGTACACAAAGGGCAGCAGAAAATTATTTACTGTTAATTTATTTGCATTTTTAACATCTTCAATGTTTTGCTATTGCCCTTTACAAAAGAAGACATTTAAAGATATTTTAATATTTGCCTAAGTAGTTAATTAATTGAAGAGTTCATGTTATTGATTTTATGTTACCATTACAACCAACTCATTGGAAGGTAACTTACTCACACAAAAGTGGTAAAACATAAATCATATGATGCTTTTATGAGTTGATGTCTGCATAATTAGGTACAAATAAGAAGCAATCCCCATATGAGGCTTGTTAATCGTGGCAGAGCTACATGATGATGTAACAAGGTTACTGATCGTTATACATTTCTGATGTTCAACAAACTACTTTTTAATGACCTATAAAAGGAACTATTTTATAAAAATAAATTAGTAGTTCATTTTAGGTATAATACCAACATGGACATCACAACGGACTTGTATGAGTGTCACTTTTGTTATTTATAGGCAATTCACTTAAAAAAGAAGAGAGAGAAATAAATTTGGCCACTCATTTTTAGAATTTAATTTTCCTTGAAAAGAACATGTTTCTGTACTAAATATTAGCAGTTGTTTTAGAAATTTTATAAATGGTAGTATATATTATAACAGATCTGAGGGGTTTGAGGAATTTTTTAGTTTACATTTTCTTAAACTTAGCTTATAAAATTAGTGAAATAGGTATTTGATATATATAGAGAAGGTAAAAACAGTGAGAATTGCTAAAGGAGCTTGCTATCTCACAGAAGTTTTATTTTCATTAGCTTTACTCATAATTTATATGTAATATAAATAAAATGCATAAAATAGTAATTTTAATCTAAGACTTACTAAAATAATTCATATGTCATAAATATCTTGGAATATGCCAGCTGTATTTTCTTTTTTTCTTTTTTATTTTTTTAAATTATACTTTAAGTTCTAGGGTACATGTGCACAACGTGCAGGTTTGTTACATATGTATACTTGTGCCATGTTGGTGTGCTGTACCCATCAACTTGTCATTTACATCAGGTATAACTCCCAATGCCATCCCTCCCCCTTTCCCCTCACCACTATAGGCCCTGATGTGTGATGTTACCCTTCCCAAGTCCAAGTGATTTCATTGTTCAATTTCCCCCTATGAGTGAGAACATGCGGTGTTTGGTTTTCTGTTCTTGTGATAGTTTGCTGAGAATGATGGTTTCCAGCTGCATCCATGTCCTTACAAAGGACACAAACTCATCCTTTTTTATGGCTGCATAGTATTCTGTGGTGTATATGTGCCACATTTTCTTAATCCAGTCTGTCACTGATGGACATTTGGGTTGATTCCAAGTCTTTGCTATTGTGAATAGTGCCACAATAAACATGCATGTGCATGTGTCTTTATAGCAGCATGATTTATAATCCCTTGGGTATATCCCCAGTAATGGGATGGCTGGGTCAAATGGTATTTCTAGTTGTAGATCCTTGAGGAATCGCCATACTGTTTTCCATAATGGTTGAACTAGTTTACAATCCCATCAACAGTGTAAAAATGTTCCTATTTCTCCACATCCTCTCCAGCACCTGTTGTTTCCTGACTTTTCAATGATGGCCATTCTAACTGGTGTGAGATGGTATCTCATTGTGGTTTTGATTTGCATTTCTCTGATGGCCAGTGATGATGAGCATTTTTTCATGTGTCTGTTGGCTGTATGAATGTCTTCTTTTGAGAAATGTCTGTTCATATCCTTTGCCCACTTTTTGATGGGATTATTTGTTTTTTTCTTATAAGTTTGTTTGAGTTCTTTGTAGGTTCTGGATATTAGCCCTTTGTCAGATGAGTAGATTGCAAAAATTTTCTCCCATTCTGTAGGTTGGCTGTTCACTCTGATGGTAGTTTCTTTTGCTGTGCAGAAGCTCTTTAGTGTGATTAGATCCCATTTGTCAATTTTGGCTTTTGTTGCCGTTGCTTTTGGTGTTTTAGACATGAAGTCCTTGCCCATGCCTATGTCCTGAATGGTATTCCCTAGGTTTTCTTCTAGGGTTTTTATGGTATTAGGTCTGACATTTAAGTCTCTAATCCATCTTGAATTAATTTTCATATAAGGAGTAAGGAAAGGATCCAGTTTCAGCTTTCTACTTATGACTAGCCAATTTTCCCAGCACCATTTATTAAATAGGGAATCCTTTCCCCATTTCTTCTTTTTGTCAGGTTTGTCAAAGATCAGATGGCTGTAGATGTGTGGTATTATTTCTGAAGACTCTGTTGTGTTCCATTGGTCTATATTTCTGTTTTGGTACCAGTACTATGCTGTTTTGGTTACTGTAGCCTTGTAGTATAGTTTGAAGTCAGATATCATGATCCCTCCAGCATTGTTCTTCTGACTTAGGATTGTCTTGGCAATGCAGGCTCTTTCTTGGTTCCATATGAACTTTAAAACAGTTTTTTTTCCAATTCTATGAAGAAAGTCATTGGTAGCTTGATGGGGATGGCATTGAATCTATAAATTACCTTGGACAGTATGGCCATTTTCACAATCTTGATTCTTCCTGTCCATGAGCATGGTATATTCTTCCATTTGTTTGTGTCCTCTTTTATTTCATTGAGCAGTGATTTGTAGTTCTCCTTGAAGAGGTCATTTACATCCCTTGTAAGTTGGATTCCTAGGTATTTTATTCTCTTTGAAGCAATTGTGAATGGAAGTTCATTCATGATTTGGCTCTCTGTTTGTCTGTCACTGGTGTATAAGAATGCTTGTGATTTTTGCACATTAATTTTGTATCCTGAGACTTTGCTGAAGTTGCTTATCAACTTAAGGAGATTTTGGGCTAAGATGATGGAGTTTTCTCCATCATGTCATCTGCAAAGAGGGACAATTTGACATCTTCTTTTCCTAACTGAATACCCTTTCTTTCTTTCTCTTTCCTGATTGCCCTAGTCAGAACTTCCAACACTATGTTGAATAGGAGTGGTGAGAGAAGGCATCTCTGTCTTGTGCCAGTTTTCAAAGGGAACGCTTCCAGTTTTTGCCCATTCAGTATGATATTGGCTGTGGGTTTGTCATAAATAGCTCTTATTATTTTGAGATACAGTCCGTCAGTACTGAATTTATTGAGAGTTCTTTCATGACACTGTTTTCTATCTTTCGAGATTATATGTAAGTGATGTTTATTGTCATATTCATTCTTTTATTGCATTATAAATTTAACATAAATATATTCTGCAAAATTTAGATAATATTCAATTGGTTCTAAAAAAGTCAATTAAAAAACCATGTTTTGTTTAAAAATAATGAAAGATATATTTGTATTCAGTGCATTTGTATGGACTTTCACGGGCAGTCATAAAGAACTGTTGCAACATTCTGCAGTCTAGGATATCATCATGTTGACGTTCATAAAAGATGCATTTATTCCTCTAAATTTATTGAATTCATGCCTAGAGAATGGTCCAAAAACTGGACAATGTTATTCTCAATATCTTGGAATTTTTAAATTTTTCATAATTTTACATTAAAGTACTAGACATGTAATGAGGTACTAAATTGAAAAAATACATTTTGCTTCTAAAGATAATATTTCTTATTCATCTTTTATTTTGGAGAAATTAATCAGCGTATTAAAATTTAATTTACTGTCCTCATAACCAGACTAAAATGCTAAGTAATTTTTTATCATAAATAGGACATTTATCAGAAAAAACAATCTACTTAAATTCTGCCTTGATACTATTACTATATTTTAAAAATTTACTTTAGATATCGATTTACCTTTATTCAAGAACTGTCAGTTTAGGATATATATGAAATCAAATTATGACTGTTTTACTATTTTTATTACCATATGTGTCCCATTCTGTTTACTATTCTCAGAAAAATAACACAAGGCTGTTATCCTTACTTCTCACCTGTGAGTTCCCCACACATTTCATAATAATATGGACGTCACATTATTTATTGGTAAATTGGCTTTCCATATTGCTGAGTTTATAATCAGTATTTTCTACTTTTTCCCCTTATTTATTTTTACCAATATTGCATATTTTCATTGTCTAAGACATCCAAGGTCATTTACTGCTAGCTTCATTTCTCTCAGGCTTACAAGCCTCCTTACAAACCCACGCATTTTATTGAGCCTTTTCTCACATTATCTCTCTAATCCAAATCTTCTTTTTATTTCCCAGTATTGCCAATTAGTTCAGTCTCTTTCCACTCTGTGATTGTGCTATAGCAATAGACGTATGATCTGGCTCCATCTGCTAAGAAAAAAATGTATTACTTTTGTTCAGTTCTGAATATTGTAGCTTGGAAAGTGTCAAACAAAACAACAAACAAAAGTATTCTTGGGAGAGTATGTCTTCTAGCAGAATAATTTTCTGTTCATTTTTAATATATGTAAATCTCAGTATAAAATTTGATTCTTATATTTCTAGTAACACATAAAAATAATTGAATACATAATTTTGATATATGGTATCAGCTGGAGTCTAGAACTCTGACCTGCTGCCCAAACAGTCTAATTACTCTGTGGGAGGTATTGACCTAGTCCTAAAAACTCAATTTTAATTCAAAGGGAGATCTAATGAGGAATGCAGTAGAGGCTTTGCAACACTTTCAATTACATATGTGGTTTAGCTTTCTAAATAGAAATTGCTATGGCCCATTTCTCAAAAATCAATGACAAAATCTATAGTAAATTTGAAGTGTAGCACACATACAAAATGCTCATTAAAACCTAAACATAACTTCACAATAGAAAAACTATTTCTGCTATACTACCTCAGCTGAAAGTGAAATCTCAGCACAGCAAAAACACTTATAGTGACAAACCATAGCCATCTACATTTTTCTACTGATAGGAATAAAGAAAGAAAATATATTTATGCACAGCAAGTTCCTTATCTCTTCAACTACTTTTTTTCAACAAATATTTACAAACGACTTATTATATGCATGACAGTATGATAGTTGTTTGATGTTGATGTTGAAAAACTGAACAGAGCCCTTAATAAGAAGCTAATTATGTAAAATATAAATTTAGTTGCATATAAAAGTTTATATTTCTCATTCAAAATTGGCATATAGTGTATAATAAGTGATGTCTATTTCTCTATTAGCTCCATGATGAACTGAAGCTCTTTTGCTTACTCTTCATCCCCATAGTCTGCTTAATTCTCATCAGATGTCAAGGTTTTATAATCATTTGTTGAATGAATGGATGATCCAATGCTTGCAATACAGGGTTGAATAGGATAAATATTCTAAAAATATGCTAATCGAGGAACTAGTGTTAATATCCAGTGACAAAATGAGGCAAATCACACATGAGAATGGCTTTAAAAAACAGGTAGAATTGAGGAAGATTGACATGGCTAGAAATATTCAAGAAGAAATATTCAAAACATGCAAAAAAATTGGGCATGTGATTGAGGAGGCAAATTCCGGTACCCAGGTGCTGTTTGCTTTATGGATATGTACATCATCTGTATACGGCTTTTAATATCTGAATCAAGGGAGAATGACTGACTTCTGAGCCTCTTTCTCCTAAGCTTTTCATTGTTTCCACATATAAATCTAATACATTCACTTGTGTGTGTTTGGGGGTGGGAGAAGGTGTATGTTGGATGAGAGTGCTTTTCTGGAAATTGATATCATATGGGAACAATGAATATGGATATGGAATTTGCTGTGATTCTCTAATGTAGGCAAGCTTGCAATCTTTATTTCTAAGATTGAAATAATTTCTGTTGATATTGTATAGGTGGAATAATCTCAAGGGAAATATATAACAACTGAGAAAGAGTAGAAGTATCTGGGAGTTAATGGGAAATGTTGCTAGTACGATGTCACTATCAATGTATACTATGGAAGAATGTGGCCTAGAAACAAAGGATAAGCATGAGACAGCCAGGGAACAAAGCGTGTGCAGTAATAAGTGACAAATATCAAAAGCGTTATTTTAATAAACTTTATTTTTTAGACCATTTTAGATTCACAACAAAATTGAATGGAAGGTACTGTGGCTTCCTATATACTCCCTACCTGTACACATACATAGACTTGCCCATTGTCAACACCCCACACATAAGCAATACATTTGTTACAATTGATGAGTCTACACTGACACATTCTTATCACCCAAAGTTCATAATTTACATGAGGGAAACCACTGGTGTGTAATGGAACCTAGGTTTGGCTGCTTGCTGTTTGAAAACCAAACTCAAGGGACAAGAATGAAGAGGAAAAGCAGGTTTATACAGGAGCCAGGAATTCAAGAGGATGGCGAACAAGTATCACCAAGACAATCTCAAGTCAGAACAAATTTCAGCTTCTTTTTATGTTAAAGGCAGGGGGAAGAGGAAGGGGTTGGAATCAAGAGGTGACCAACAATCACAAACATAAAAGTGCTAGCAAGAGTTGTAGGAGGTTGGGAACATTTTGTCTGTGGTCAGGTCAAAATTTTCCGATAAATTTTTTATTTCATTAAATTTTAATTGTTATGGGTACATACTAGAATTACTAGATTTGTTCCTATTTGTTAGTTTGAGCTACTTATATATTTTAGTTATTAAACCCTTGTCAGATAGGGAGTTTGCAAATGTTTTTTTCCTTTCTATGGGTTGTATCTTCACTTTATGGATTGTTTCATTTGGTGTGGCAAAGCTTTTTAACTTGATGTGATTCCACTTGTCCATTGTTTGCTTTGGTTTCCTGCGCTTTTGAAGTATTACTCAAGAAATTGTTGCCCAAAACAATGTACTGGCAAGTTTCCCCAATGTTTTCTCTTAGGGAGTAGTTTTAGGCCTTTAATTTAAGTCTTTAACCCAGTTTGATTTGATTTTTGAATATGTTGAGAGATAAGGGTCTAATTTTATTCTTTTGCATATGGATATTCAACTTTCCCAGCACAATTTTTTTTTGGAGACATTCTTCTTTCCCCAGTATATGTTCTTGCCACCTGTGCTGAGCCCACTTTAGATGTATGGATTTATTTGTGGGCTCTCTATTTTTACCATTGATCTGTATGCTTGTTTTTATGCCAGTACCATGCTGTTTTGATTACAATACCTCTTTAGTATAATTTGAACTCAGGTAATGTGATTCCTCAAGTTTTGTTCTTTTGCTCAACATGGCTTTGGCTATTGTGGGTCTTTAGTGGTTCCTTATATATTTTAGGTATACTTTCTTAATTTCTGTGAAGAATATCGTTGGTATTTTGATAAGAATTGCATTAAATCTGTTAATTGCTTTTTGTAGCATGGGCGTTTTAACAATACTGATTCTTCTAATTCATGAACATTAAATATCTTCCCATTTTATTATGTCCTCTAGTTTCTTGCATAAGTGTTTTTGTTTCATAATTTACATTGTAGAGATTTTTCTCTTCTTTGGTTAAGTTTAATCCTAGGTATTTTATTTTACTTGTTGCTATTGTAAATGGGATTATGTTCTTGATTTTTTTATTGTTCACTGTTTACATATAGAGATGTTACTGATTTTTGTATTTTGACTTTATATTCTGAAGTTTTACTGAATGTCTTTATGAGTTATATTAGATTTTTTGTTTGTTTGTTTGTTTGTTTTTGTGGAGTCTTTTTGGTTTGTCCGAATAATATTATATCATCTGAAAACAGGGATGATTTGACTTCTCCCTTTTCAGTGTGGATGCCATTTATTTCTTTCTCTTGTGCAATTATAATGGATAGCATATCTAGTACTGTGATGAATCACAATGATGAAAGTGGACAGCCTTGTTGTGTTTCAAATATTAGAAGAAAGTCTTTCAGTTTTTTTCAAATTAAGTATGATACTAGTTGTGTGCCTGTTATATTAGTCTTTTATTATGTTGAGATATATTCCTTCTACCCCTATTTTTTTAAGGGTGTTTAGTAGGATGAGTTGTTAAATTTTATCAAGTGCTTTTCTAGTATCAATTAAAATGATGATATATTTTTTGCCTAGCATTCTGTTAATAATGCTGTATCATATAGATTGATTTGTATATATTAAACCATTCTTGAATTACTGGGATGGACTCCACTTGATCATGATGAATGATGTCTTTAAAGTATTGTTAAATTCAATTTGCTAGCATTTTGTTGAGAATTTGCGCATTGATATTTATGAGGGATATTGATCTATAGTTTTCTTGATGTGTTTTTGTCTGATTTAGGTATCAGGGTACTATTGGCCTCATAGAGTTTAGAAGTATTTTCTTCTCCATTTTTCAGAAAAGTGTGAGTATGATGGGTATTAGTTCTTTTTTAAATGTTTGGCAAAATTCATCAGTGAAACCAATGCATCTCAAGTCTTCTTTGTTGGGAGATATATATATATATAGGCTTTGATCTCATTACTTGTTACTGGTCTATGCAGGTTTTGAATTTGCTCTATGTTTAATCTTGGTAGGTTTTATTTGTCTGCTAATTTATTTATTTCTTCTAGGTTGTTGGTGTATAGTTGCTTATTGTAGTCTCTGTGATGGTTAATACTGAGTGTCAACTTGATTGGATTGAAGGATACAAAATGTAGATCCTGGGTGTGTCTATGAGAGCGTTGCCAAAGGAGATTAACATTTAAGTGAGTGGGCTAGGAAAGACAGACCCACCCTTAATCTGGGTGGGCACAATCTAATCAGCTGCCAGCCTGTCTAGAGTATAAGCCAGCAGAAAAATGTGAAAAGAGGAACTGGCCTAGCCTCTCGACCTACATCTTTCTCCCATGCTGGATGCTTCCTGTCCTCAAAATCAGACTCCAAGTTCTTCAGTTTTGGAACTCAGACTGGCTCTCCTTGCTCCTCAGCCTGCAGATGACCTGTTGTGGGACCTTGTTGTGGTTTGGGTTAATACTTAATGAACTCCCCTATATATATGTGTGTGTGTATATATACACATAAATTATATATGTATTTATATACATATGTACATATGTATATTTATGTGTATATATATATTCCAGTTGGGAGTTGAAATATCCTTGCATGTGTATATATACATACGTATACATATGTATGTATATATATTCCATTTGTTCTGTTCCTCTAAGAGAACCCTGACTAATACAGTCTCTAATGATCTTTTGAATTTCTGTGGTATCAGTTGTAATGTCTCCTTTTATATCTCTGACTTTATTTATCTTAATCTTCTCTGTATTATTAGCTAGTCTGGCTAAATGTTGGTTGATTTTGTTCATCTTTTCAGAAAAGCAACTTTTTATTTCATTATCATTTTGTTATTTGAGGGGGATTAATTTCATTTATTTCTTCTCTAATCATTGTTACTTCTTTTCTTCTAATTTTGAGTGATTTGTTTTTGCTTTTCTAGTTCTTTAGTATGCATCATTAGTTTAATTTTTTCCATATGTGTGTGTGTATATATATACACACACACACACACACACACAGAGAGAGAGAGAGAGAGAGAAAGAGAGACAGAGAGCACTTATTGCTAGAAAGTTTTCTGTTAGTACTGCTTTTGGTGTGTCACATAGGGTTTGGTATGCTGTATTTGCATTTTCATTTGTTTCCAGGGTCTAAAAAATATTCTTGTGGATTTCTTCATTGACCTCACTGGCCATTGAGAAGCATATTGGTTAATTTCCATGTGTTTCTGTTATTTTCAAAGTTCCTCACACTGTGCATTTCTAATTTTATTCCACTTTGATCAGAAAAGATGCTTGATATGATTCCATTTTTTTGAATGTTTTAAGACATGTTTTGTGTTTTGTGATCCAATATAGCATCTATCTTTGAGAATGTTCCATCTGCTGAAAAGAAGACTGTGTATTACAGTAATTGGAAGAAATGTGCTGTAAATATCCATTAGGTCCATTTGTCTATAGTGCACATTATTCCTATGTTTCTTTGTTGATTTTCTGTCTGGATGATCTATTTAATGCTGAAAGTGGGGAGTTGAAATGTCCAGCTATCATTTTATTAGGGTCTATCTCTCTCTTTAATATTTGCTTTTCTATCTGGGCGATCCAGTGTTGGGTGCATATATATTTATAATTTTTATATTCTCTTCCTGAATTGACCTCTTTATCATTATATAATGACCTTATTTGTCTCTTTTTATAGTTTATATCTTGAAATATATTTTATCAGATATAAATGTGGCTATTCCCGCTCTATTTTATTTCCATTATCATAAAATATCCTTTTTCATGCTTTTATTTTATTAAATAAAGATATGTATCTTTATATGTAAATCATGCTTTTTTATAGGCAATTATTGTGTCTTGTTTTCATTTTTTAAATCTATTCAAACACTCTGTTTTTTGGAGAGTCTAGTGCGTGTATATTCAGTGTTATTGATAAGTAAGGACTAACTACTAGTATTTTGTTATTTGTTTTCTCTTTTTTTGTCTTCTTTCTTTCTTCCATTTTGTTAAGAGGATTTTCTCTGCTGCTATGTTTTAATTTTTTGCTTTATATTTTTTGTTCATGTGTTGTAGGTTTTTTAAATTTGAGAGTACCAATAATTTTTATAATAACATCTTATACTTATTGTTTTAAACTTATTACAACTTAACACCGATGGCAAAAACTAACAAGCAAAGAGAAAACTAATAACACACTCTGCACTTTAAATGCATCTCCTTAACTTTTTGTTGTTTCTATTAATGTTATACTATTTATTTCTTGTGAAGTTGTTATAGTTATTATTTTTGATAGGTTTTTCTTTTAGTCTTTCTACTAAAGATACAAGTATCTTATACACCACAATTGATTGCACTGTTATAACATTTTGTCTGGGTATTTATTACTACCAGTGGAACCAGTGAGGTTTTTTGGTTTGTTGGTTTGTTTGTTTTGAGATGAAGTCTCATTCTGTTGCCCAGGCTGGAGTGCAGTGGCATTATCTTGGCTCATTGCAAACTCTGCCTCCCGGGTTCAAGTGATTCTCCTGCCTCAGGCTCCCAAATAGCTGAGATTAGAGGTGTCCACCATCACACCCAGCTAATTTTTGTATTTTTAATAGAGATAGGGTTTTGCCATGTTGGCCTGGCTGTTCTTGAACTCTTGACCTCAGGTGATCCACCGCCTCGGCCTCCCAAAAGTGCTGGGATTACAAGCTTGAGTCACTGTGCCCCGTTTACCGGTGAGTTTTATACCTCCAAATGATTTCTTCTTGTTCACTAAGGTCCTTTTCTTTCAGATCAAGGAACTTTTTAGCATTTCCTATAGAACAGGTGTGGTGCTGATGAATTCCCTCAGCATTTGTTTGTCTAAGAAATTCTTCATTTCTTTTTCATGATTGAAGATATTTTTCACTGTATATACAATTCAAGTTTGTATATTAAAAATGCACCATGCACTGTGCTAGGCAAATGGGTAATAATGCACCAGGAAAAAATTTCTTTCCTCATTGAGTTTGCATGTGAAAAGATAAACAATAAACTTTCCTTAGATATTTAGGACTATCTCTTATCTTTGTCCAGTTATCATTTCCTCATGAAGATCTTCCTTAGCCACTTTTATTCAAAATGGCAATATTCTATTAGTTAGAATCCCCTTATAAGTGTTACTTTTCTTCTTAGTATTAATGAGCACTAGAAATTACAGTATGCATGTTATTTGTTAAGCAGTTTATTGTTTATTTGCCCACATGTCAGCTCAACTGGGAATGAATTAATTAAAGAGGAGATACTATCCTGCTACAATGTCCATATATTTAATATTTAAATATTATTCTGTTACAATATCAATATATGATAATAAAAAAGCATAAGATGCAAAGAAATGAATGAAATATTCAGATATATCAGTGAGAAAAACAATTCAGGCAACAATTCAGAGAAAGCATTTGGGAAGAAGGGACAGTCAGGGAGCCAAAGTTAAATGGTTATAAAGAATGTAAGTTATTTTAGTCAAGGTTTCTCAGAAAAATAGGATCAATAGGATGTCCATGTATACAGAGAACTATTTATTAAGAGGAACTGGCTCTCATGATTTTGGAGGCTAAGTACCAAGATCTGCAATTAGCACGTTGGAGATGCAGGAGATCTGATAATTTAACTCCAGTCTGATCAAAGTCCTGAGAATCAGGAGAGTCAATGGTATAAGGTCCAGTCCCATGGACAGCAGTCACAAGACCTGAGAAGAGCTAATATTTGAGTTCAAGTCCAATGTGAGGAAAAGACTGAGGTCCCAGGCCAAGGTAATCAGGCAGGAGAAATTCCATTTTATTTGAGGGAGGATTAGCCTTTACGGGCTAGTCAAACCTTCAACTGGTTAGGTGGGGCTCACTCATATTTGTGAAAAAAATCTGCTTTACTCAGTCTACCCATTCAAATGTTAATTCATCTAAAATATTCTCATGTGGCCTTTGGGTAAGCAATTCCAGGCTATTGAAAAAGCTGCTGTGAGACAGTTATTTGCATAAAAATCTTACAAGAATGTCTCCCTTATTTATTATTATTTATTATTCTACAGAATATTAACAATGGGACAAATTAAAGATAAGTGCAATATGATGACTCATAAAACCTTATAAATATTTGTAAATGTAATTATTTATGGAAATCACAGTTGTTTTCTTTTTTAAAAATGTAGTATACCTCTAGTTATCAATAAATAGGACTAATGCTCAATCTGCTAAAGGTAATTCTTTTATTACAACAACAATTTTTCTTTGTTTGATTTGAAAAGCTTACTTAAGAGCTGGTCTAGTAAAAATATTGCCAAGTTGTGTTTAGTATGCATATTAAAGTAAAACTAAACTGACAAATTCAGCTTCATGTTTGTAAAGATACCACAGGGGAGAAAAGCAATGAAAACTAATGGAATTTTTAGAAAAAAATTGAATGCCTTGTTCTGTGTCTGTTTCTCTGACGGAATCTATGTGAGATTACCATTAGAAAAGTAGCTTCCTATTGGATGAAAACCCAACGTGAAAGACATATAACACCAACTGTGTTCAGCGTCATTGTTGACCAAAATGCTGCTGGATGCCTTTAAAATGACTGCTCAAATTCTTTTTTCCTAAGGAGCACATTTATAAATAGTAGACTACATCAATGTAAACGTCTCAAATAATTAAAATTTTGAATGTAAAAACTTTATTCGACTATAAGTATAGTAATCCCTACTGTGAATACTAAAGTGTGATATTCCATGTGTAGTGTAATATGAAGATGTAAAAACACATTTAAAATTTTGATTAAATAGTGGTAAAAAGTAAGTTTAGTTGGTGTTGATATTCGAACTCTTGCAGATACTTTAAGCTTTCAGTAAATCAGCCGATCTTACAAGTGACAAAATGAGCTATACAAATTTTTAGAGTCAAGTTTACTATTTTAGAGATTCTTATATAAAATCACATATATGTTTTAGAGATTTTTATATATGTCTGTAAATCTGTGAACACGTTGTAATTTGTTTTCACAGGTTTAAAGTAATCAATGCATACTCTTTTTAAGATGCTCAAAATTAAGAAAACAGCCTGTGAGTGATATTGGAGATCCTCCTATTCTTTCTCTCCTTCTAAACTCTAATCTCCAATTTAGTCAATTGTTCCATGTGGATGATAACAAAATCTCTTAGATTCTTATCCTCATCTCAGCTGAGACATAGTATTTGCAACTATGACTGAGGGTTTTTCTTTTTTCCTAGGTAATAGAGAATTTACTGAATAACTATTGGTCAGCATGATGGGCTCTTAAAACATAGAAGAATAATAGACCTAATAATAACCTTGTTTCTTCCAATAGTTTATACTATTGGAATTTAGAGCAAAAGTAGATTATTTGTCTTGCTTATGAAAGTAAACCAGTTAACTTGATCCTTACAGTACATTAAATTGTGTGTCATTAATCTTTTTTTCACATCAATTTCTATCATTAATCTCATTTTTATCTACTTGAATTCGGGAAAAAAATGAAATATAAGCATTTGATAAATGTTAACTCTAAGTATCGTTTAAGTATAACAGGTATAGTTATAAATGAAATAGACTAATTTTATATGTGTACATTTTTATTTTAATTAGACATGGTTGCTCATTTCTGAAAATAGATGTCTTCCTTACACTATTTTAAAATGAATATATTACCATATTGATAAAGAAAATTGTTTTGGTGGGGGGCTTTAAAGAGTATTCATTTGATAGAGCTTTGATTTAGAAAACAGTATAGATTTTACTCTAAAAGTCTTTTTACTGAGTCTCAATGGAACGTTAATGCCCATATTTAAGTATCTTTCTCATGTAGCTCAATGTACCAGAGACAAAAATACGTCCATTATAATTTGTAGTGTGTGTGTGTGTGTGTGTGTGTGTGTGTGCGCGCGCGCGCACGCGCGCGCATATGCTCAGCAAGGTAGCAGTTCTTTAAGGTAAAAACAGGAAATGTAAGTCTATAAACCTGCATTTTCAGACTTCAGGGCATCTTAACTGCTTTTCTCTTAAATCTGACCTTAGTAGTGTAAGAAAATTCTAACTTTAAACAGCCCTTTCTTTCAGGCTTTTAAAAGTGACTCAATATTCTACTAAAATTTTATTTTTTCATTGCAGTCAAGCCTGTAAACAATACTTATAAAAGAAAAATTATTTACTTTTTAAATTCCATGAACCAAAAACAATTATTTCACACTGTATAGGAGAGAAATATGATTTCCATGTTAGATGAGGCTTTAAAGCAGTATTTTCCTACATGTTAAGGTATATCCTAAAGAAACTGTAATACAATATATACATTTAGAAAAAATTGTGGAGATTTGACTTCTATAATAAATATTCATTGCAACTAATTGGCACTTCTCTTAACAGAGTTGTCAAAATACCTGATTGATCATGATTAATTGATATTTATATAAAATTGTAAATTACCAGTTTTTAAATTTTGAATCCTTGATGATCATTTTCAAGCAATGTGATGTTTACAAAATGGATGTACAATGGTTGAACTAATTTACGCTTCCACCAATAGTATAAAAATGTTCCTATTTACTCTCTGGCATCTGTTGTTTCCTGACTTTTTAATTAATGACTTTTTAATTAATGACTTTTTAATGATCGCCATTCTAACTGGCATGAGATGGTATCTCATTTGTTGACCACATACGTGTCTTCTTTTGAGAATGTCTGTTCATATCCTTTGCACATTTTGATAGGGTTGTTTGTTTTTTTCTTGTAAATTTGTTTCAGTTCCTTGTAGATTCTGGATATTAGCCCTTTGTGAGATGGATATATTCCACAAATTTCCCTCAGGTAGGTTGCCTGTCCACTCTGACGACAGTTTTTTTTGTTTTTTGTTTTGTTTTGTTTTGTTTGTTTGTTTGTTTTGTTTTGTTTTTGTTTTGTTTTGTTTTTTTTGTGATGCAGAAGCTCTTTAGTTTTATTAGATCCCATTTGTGGCAGATCCTTAAGCATCTAGAACCAGAAATACCATTTGTTCCAGCAATCCCATTACTGGGTATTTACCCAAAGGATTATAAATCATTCTACTATAAAGACACATGCACAAGTATGTTTATTGCAGGACTATTCATAATATCAGACTTGGAACCAACTCAAATGCCCATCAATGATAGATTGGATAAAGAAAATGTGGCACATATACACCATGGAATACCATGCAGCTATAAAAAAGGATGAGTTAATGTCCTTTTCAGGGACATGGATGAAGCTGGAAACCATGATTCTCTGAAAACTAACACAGGAACAGAAAACCAAATACCACATGTTCTTACTCATAAGTGGGAGTTAAACAATGAGAACACAGGGACACAGGGAGGGGAACATCATACTTCAGGGCCTGTCAGGGGTTGGGGGGTTAAGGGACGGAAGCATTAGGAGAAATATCTGATGTAGAAGATGGGTTGATGGCTGCAGCGAACCACCACAGCACGTGTTTACCTATGTAACAGACCTGCACGTTCTGCACATGTGTCCCAGAACTTAAAGTATAATAATAATAATAATGATAAAGTATTTCAAATGCTAAGCAATTTTGGTTATAGTAAAAAGTTCAATTAATAAAAAGCAAAACCCTAAAATTAAAAAAAAAAAAAAAACACATAAAACTAAAGTGTTTTACTGTTCATAAAAATTTATCAAAAGTAGTTGAAACCACGCTTGCCTCCTTCTCGCGTAATTAACAATGTGGAGCACCATCTTTCTTTACACACTGGTGAATTGTCGTATGCTTTTTAAAGTTTGGACCGGCTTCCTGCATTGTATTCTTTATTCTTTCAGTATCTTGAAACACCTTCAAGAGATTTTTTTAATGTGAAAATTTTCTGCCAGCATTACTTCCTCTAGGACATGTTCATTCTGCTCATCACAACTACCTTTCTCATTTATGGTAAGTTCTCTTCCAGTAAGTTTTCGTGGCCTTATACATACAGACCTCAAATGACAGCTGTGTCAATATTCCATGGTCAGCTGTCTTCTTATTGGATCTAATTTCACATCCAGCATTATTACTTTTCTTTTCTTTTCTGCACTTTCATCCGTTGCATATTTCCTTCTTTTAATCATCAGTTTTGTAAAATGTCATGTGAGTTTATCATGGGAAGACATAGGCGAGACACAATTTAAAAAAATGGATGTAGGACTTTCTCTCAACTTCTTATTTCTAAATCAAAAGATATAAATCATATAAACTATAGAGATATGTACATCCACAATGGAAACCTAGGGCGGATTTCTAATTTGTGAAAACTGGAAATATCTCTGTGTGAGATAGAATGCTCATTGCTAAATTGCAGAGTAGTGTATTGACACGAAAATCCATCTGCAAAACTAAAATCAAGACATTTACTCCAAACTAAAAACATACATACCAAACAGACAGGGCAATTACATTTGATGTGCAGTAGTGATAGGGTGCTGGTTCAGAGGGAGAAATTAATACGAAGGACATTATTTGAAAAACTGGCAAAAAATAACCTATAGGCTGTAATAGTTGATACTATTGTATCAACATTAATTTGTCTGAAGTAGCTAACTGATGGGTAATTATGTAAGAATATTCTTGTTCTTAAGAAATATACACCGAAATATTTAGAGATACAGAAGCATGATGTCTCAAATGTACTTTCAAGTTTAGAAAAGACTAATATGGATTATGTACCTATATCTAGATACAAAACCATATCTTATGTTTATGTAAATCTACCTATATCAACATTTATGTCAATACCTATACATATATTATATTTATATATTTCTCTATATTTCTCTATATCTATATATATAGAGAGAGCATATGGGGGAAGAGAGAGAATTATAAAGCAAAATTCTAACCACTGGATCACTGGTAAGAGTTTATAGGACATTTTTAAATTTTGTTCTTGAAATTCTTCTACAAGTTGAAGTTATTTTATAATGAATAGCTAAAACAAATTGTTTTTGTGGTTCTTTCATTAACCCATATACAGCCAGGCACATATGTTTCATTCTGTTTTTGATCTTTCAGGATGGTTTTAAATAATTTCTTAAATTATGTGAAATATATCTGTGGTTCTGAAGTCAAAACTTTAAAAGCAAATTTATTCAAGGAGGTTAAGCTTTGATTTATCCAAGTCTCTTCTACCCTTTGCCTTCATGTCCCCCTTAAAATAATGCTTTTAATTTTTATAATTTATATCTTGAATTAATATTTATATATATTTGATTACATTTATATATAATTATTTAATATATAACATGTACTTTTATATATATGTCATTTATAATTACACACACATATAAATATACACACAAAGCTTGCTTTTTATTCGAAAATATATTCTGATATTATGCCAGTGACAGAGAATTCTTCCTCATTTGCTTTTACAGCTATGTAGTTATCATGTAGATATATCAGCTTATAAAATCAGTACTTTATTCATGGGAATTTAAATTATTTCCAAATTTTCTTATGTATTTGTTTTCTACTAATTATAATTAATAATTAATTTAAGTCAAAATAGATGTCTAAACTGTAATAGTTTCAGTGCTTCTGTGAAAAGCCTTTTGCATATTTCGAGGGCTAATTTATGTGCCACCTTATAGCCTATGTTGCCCATTTGTTTGGTCAAGTATCATTCCAGATGTTTCTGTGAAGGACTTCTTTAGATGTGATTAACAATAAAATAAGTAGACTTTGAGTAAAGGAAATTACTGTTTATAATGTGAATGGACCTCGTTGAATCCACTGAAGGCCTTAAGAGAAAAGATGAAGTCTCAGAAGGAAATAATTCTGCCTCCAGACTGTTGTGAGACTCAAAACTGCAACATAAACTCTTGCCAGAATTTGCATCTTGCTAGTCTACCTTCTAGATTTTGGACTTGCCAAGTCCACATCTGCAGAAGCCAATTTCCTAAATCTCTGTCTCTGTCTCTGTCTCTCTCTCTCTATATATATACACACACACACAGACACACACACACATACACACAGATATATATACACACACACACAGATATATATCAGATATATATATACACACACACATATGTACACAAACACACATATATACACACATACACACACCAGTAGTGTGCATATATATACCTGCTGTTGGTCTTGTTTCCTAGGAGAATTTGATAAATAAACATATGTGTTTTTGTGTTTTAGCATTAATTTTTTCAGAATTATTTTGTATTTTATCATTAATTTTTTGAGAATGATTCTTAGAAGTGATCTTAAAAGTATAAATGTATATGCAACTTTGCTAGATATTGCTAATTTACCTTCTGTAGGTGTTGTACCATTTTGCATTTTCAGTAACAAATTTTGAGAGAACTTGTTTCTCTACTTCAACAACAGCAAGTCTTCAAATTATTGCATTTTTTTTTGCCAGTATGATAATAAATGTACCTGTATCCATATGTAATTTGAATTGAACTTATTATGTTTAAAATTATTTATTCAAATGGTTAGTGTCATTTTAATTATTTTTCTACATATTGTAGTCCATTTTTATTATTACCACTTTATCTCTTCTCTGTTTTTGAAGCTTTTTCTATATTATTTACATTTACCTTTTGTTGCCTTATGTGTATATGGGTGTATGTGTGTATTACTAGTTTGCCATTTTTTAAAAAGTATATATTTTCTTAAAACTTCTGGATTTTTGTGAGAGAATACATTTTTATTTTTAGATAATTTAAAAAATGTCATGTTTTCTCCTAATACATGTGTTTTTATCCTTACATTTTAATTTTGAATCTACTTGGAAGATTTGCCATATGGTATGAAAAATGATCCAATTTTACTACTTCCATTTTTTTCTCAGTCGATTGTAGATGCTGGAGTTTTTTCCTATACTCAGTTCCATTGTCCTATCAAATTTTTAATATACAAATACCACATTATTTAGAATTTTAGTGTGTAGTAATGTCTGGTAGAGTTAGTAACCTTCCCCTCACTATTGATCTTCTTATTTACACTATTCCTACATGCTTGGTTTCCGGTTATGCCATTTCTCTTAACCCTATTCCATATAATGTTTTATCTTAATCACTCTACCAAACTCACTCTTTTCAATGGCATCTATGTCATCTTTATTTTGTTAAATCCAGTGCCTAACTACCGTATTCTCATTTTACCATATCCACCTGCAGTTCTTTAAAGAGTTACTATTACCTCCTACTAAGCTTTGCTTGCTTTCTAGTATACCACATGTGCCTGGTGTTCTGCCCAGATCATTGGCTACTTCTCCTCATGAAGTTTTTGCACAAATCCCTCTTCCTAGCTCAGCTTCTAACTGTGGAACTATCAAAGAAGTTATCCCTCCTATTCTCACATCTAAGTCTCTGATGCAATTCCATGTTGTTAAAATTTGCTATAAGCCAAATTCATACCTTCACCCACTCCTGATTGCTAGATTTATATATAGTTCTACATTTCCACTTGACTGTATAAGAAATACTTGAAACTTAACATAACAAAAAATTGAATTATTTGTTAATCCAAAATTTTGCTTCTCTGTAATCAACCCTATCCCAGTAAATGATACCCATTTCCTTCCAGTTGCTTAAGAAAAACTTTAACTTCATCTTTAAGTCTGCTCTCTTATGCCTTACGTTTAATCAATTATCAAATATTATTGCTATAAATTCAAAATATATCCAGAAATTGTCCAATTCTTTTTATCTCTGTCACTGCCATATTCAACTAAGCTGGTACCATTTGTGATCTATTCTTTAAAAATGTAATATTTAAAGTGATATCCTGCTTCTGCCCTCAGTCCTCTAGAGTCTATTTCCAACACAGGAGAAAAATCAAATATTTTAATAGGTAAACCAATACTTCAGAGTCATCATAATAGAGCATGGTACTGACATAGGAGAGACCTATGGTTCAATGGAAGAAAATTGAAAGTTTGTTAATAAAAAGTTATACATATGGTTAATTCATTTATTTTAAAATTTTAATTTTCATGGGTACATGCTAAGTATGTATTTATGTGGGGTACGTAGATATTTTTATTCAGGTATGCAACACGTAATAATCACAGGAAGGTAAATGGAGTATCCATCACCTCAAACATTTATAATTTCTTTGTTATGGAAACATTCTAATTAAAAAATTCCCTTTTAATTATTTGTAAATATACTATAAATTTTTTACTGTAGTCACCCTATTGTGCTAGCAAATACTATATCTTATTTATTCTATCTAACTATGTTTTTGTAACCATTAACGATCTCCACTTCCCCTGTCCCCCCACTATCCTTCCCAGCCTCTGGTAACCATCATTCTATTTTCTATCTCCACGAGTTCAATTGTTTTAAATTTTAGCTCCCACAAATGAGTGAGAACATGCAAAATTTGTCTTTCTGAATCTAGCTTATTTCCCTTAACATAATGTCCTCTAGTTCCATTCGTGTGGCAAATGACAGGATCTGTATTTTTTTATGACTGAATAGTGTTCCATTAGGTATATGTACCACATTTTCCTTATTGATTTGTCTGTTGATGAACACTTAGGTTGCTTCCAAATTTTGGCTATCATGAATAGCACTCCAATAAACATAGGAGTGCTGATACTCTTTGTTATATGAATTTCCTTTCTTCTCGGTATATATGTAGAAGTGAAAATGTTGGATAATAGAGTAATTCTATGTTTAGTTTTCTAAGGAATGTTCATACTGTTCTTCATAGTGGCTGCATTAATTTAAATTCCCACTAACAGTGTTTCCTTTTTTCTTAATCCGCGCCAGCATTCTTATTGCCTGCTGTTTGGATAAAAGCCATCTTAACTGGGGTGAGATAATATACCATTGTAGTTTTGATTTGCATTTATCAGATTATCAATGATGTTGAGCACCTCCTCATATACCTGTTTGCCATTTGTATGTCTTTTGTTGAGAAATATCTATCCAAATATTTTGCCCACTTTTAAATTGCATAATTAGATTTTTCCTATTGAGTAGTTGGAGCTATATGTTCTGGTTATTAATCTTTTCACAGATTGGTAGTTTGCAAATATTTTCTCTCATTCTATGGGTTGTATTTTCATTTTGTTAATTGTTTCATTTGGTGTGCAGAAGCTTTTAACATGATGTGGTCCCACTTGCCCATTTTTGCTTAGGTTGCCTGTGCTTTGGGGTATTACTCAAGAAATCTTTGCCCGCTCCATCATCTTGGAGAACATCTCCAATGTTTTCTTGTAGGACTTCCATAATTTGTGGTCTTAGATTTAAGTTTTCAATACATTTTGAATTGACTTTTGTATATGGTGAAAAAGGAAGTGCTCTAGAAGTGATACCTCTCCCTTATTTTACATTCAAAAAGAAATTTTAAAATGATCATATCTAAATTTAAGGCCTAAAGTTAGAAATCTCTCAGGATAGAACTTAGGAGTAAGTTTTTGTGATATTGAATTAGGCATTTTTTTTCTTTTACATGTCATACCCAATATACAAACAAATAAACAATAAATAAATAAATAAATAAATAAATAAATTAAATAAATAAATTGGACCTCATCAAAATAAAAAAAGTTTTGAAAAATATCATGAAGAAAGTGACTAGACAGCCCACATATTAGAATATATTTGAAAATTAAATATGTTCTGGTAAGAGACTTGTGTCCACAATATATAAAAAGCAATTACAATGAAATAACTGAAGAAAAAAGAAAAGTAAAAAAAAATGGCAAGCAATTTAAGTAGTTATTTACCCAAAAAAGATACAAAAATAATTAACAAGCACATGAGAAATGTGCTTAATTATGTTTAATCATTGGGAGACTACAAATCAAAACCAAAAAAGCAATGCCATGTGATATCCAAAAGATGACTCATACTGAAACAAAACAGAAAATAGTAAGTTTTATGGAGAAAATGAAAACCCCATGAGTGGTCATGATATTGTAAAATGATACAGACTCTTTGGGAAACATTTTGGCCGTTCCTTTAAAAGTTAAATATGGAGTGACCACATGATTCAGCAATTCTATTCATAGATATATACTCAAGAGAAATGAAAACATATGTTTACACCATGTACATATATTCTATAGCAACATACTTGTCCTATGTTGGAAACAACCTAAATGACCATCAACTAAAAAGTGGATAAACAAATGTAGTTGTCAAAGATTAATACAATTAAATATTACACATTAGTGAATAATACTAAAAATTTTAATATTGTTTTGAAAACATTATGCTTAATGAGGGAAGGTAGTCACAAAAGGCAACATATTATATAATTTAATTTATATGAAATGTCCAGAATAGGCAAATTCATCGAAACAGAAAGTAGATTAGTGCTAGCCAGGAACTAGAAGAAGGAAGAGGTGGAGATTGACAGATAATGAGTACAGGGATTATTTTTGTGATCATGAAAATGTCCTAAAATTAAATAGTGGTGATGGCTCCAAACTATGTAAATATACTAAAAAGGTAAAAGTAAAAAACCCTCAGTGAATTGTATGTTTTATTTATTTATTTATTCATTTTATTTATTTTTTAAAATTATACTTTATGTTCTAGGGTACATGAGCACAACGTGCAGGTTTGTTTCATATGTATACATGTGCCATGTTGGTGTGCTGCACCCATTAACTCGTCATTTACATTAGGTATATCTTCTAATGCTATCCTTCCCCCTAACTCCCACCCCACAACAGGCCGCAGCATGTGATGTTCCCCTTCCTCTGTCCAAGTGTTCTCATTTTTCAATTCCCACCTATGAGTAAGAACATGTGGTTTTCTTTCTTTTTTTTGTCCTTGCGATAGTTTGCTGAGAATGATGGTTTCCAGCTTCATCCATGTCCCTACAAAGGACCTGAACTCATCATTTTTTTATGGCTGCATAGTATTCCATGGTGTATATGTGCTACATTTTCTTAATCCAGTCTATCATTGTTGGACATTTGGGTTGGTTCCAAGTCTTTGCTATTGTGAATAGTGCCGCAATAAACATATTTTTTTTAAATTATACTTTAAGTTCTAGGTTACATGTGCACAACGTGCGGGTTTGTTACATATGTATACATGTGCCATGTTGGTGTGCTGCGCCTATTAAGTCATCATTTACATTAGGTATATCTTCTACTGCTCTCCCTCCTCCCTCCCCCCACCCCACAACAGGCCCCAGTGTGTGATGTTCCCCATCCAAGACAGACAATTTTATAAGAAGATTAACTTGAAGTTATAAGTAGACTAGTGATAACAATAAATACTAAGATCTGAATAATTATAATATGGTAAGTTTGAATGCGTTGTGTTCTTTTCCACATTTAAAATGGTTATTAACTTTGAAGGCTATTTGTGTGCATTTGTCATTTTAGAATTGAAATTAGTCTGTATTACTAGGTTTTCCTGATAAATTTTAACACCATGCAATTTTGAACTTGAGGCCTTTTACTATGCCAAAAAAATTGTCTAGTCTTTGATCATTACAGAGTATGATTTCTACAGTTTTTTATTTTATTTTTAAAATGTAGGCTTATTCAATAGCACCAATCTTCATATAATTAACATTGGTGCCCTCTTATTTACTATTTTTGTGTTCATAATTTCAAGGATTAAACTTATCATCCTTCTTTTAAGAACTGAGTAACTAAGGGTAAATCATACTGGTACCTGCAACAATTCTGTTTCCTTTACAAAAATCATACTAAAGATGTTTTTCTCTCAAATTTTTACTTAACATTTTTTACTACCTAATGTCCAATTGACACTTCAGAAACACTCTTTATTCTTCTCCATTCTACTATCTTCCACTGGGACACTGACATATGTAAAACAGATCATAAGTGTCTGGGTTATATTTGTGTTCTACTAATATAGAACCTGTAAAGAAATCTAAAGGAATACAAAACTTGACATGAAGGTAATTATTCCTGTACTTCCTCTCTCAAAGTTGCTTTGAACTGGTTGTTTTCTGACATCAAAAGTTATCTTTCCTATTGTTAGCTTCCTTGCAAGACATTGACCACTTCTAGGTTTTAATAACCTCTACTTCTTTTATGCCTTAATGGCTCAGGATACTAACAGTATTGGAGGTATTAGACACACCATTCCTTGTGGTTTCCCTTAGAAATCTGGATTCCATTTCACTCACATATTTGCAATTATCCCTTTGTAAATAAACCCTCTTTGATTTACATTTGAATGTGTCCTCTGTTTCTTTTTGTGATACTGACTGACACAGTTACATTTGAGCACTAAATCATAGTCAGTGTGTTAAAAGCATTACATACCTTTTTAAAATAAATCTTTGCAATTACATATGCAGCTAGTATAATATCATCTGCATTTTAGAGATGATAAAATTGAGACACCAAACTGTCCTCCTGCCAATTTCATATGTGTAAATTCTAATCCCCAGTGCCTCAGAATGACAGAAATTTAAAGACAGAGTCTTTAATGAGGCAATTAGGTAAATGAAGTCCTATGTGTGAGTCCTAAATATGGCTGTTGTATTTCTAAGAAGAGGAGATTAAAACACAATGGTACAGACTTAGGGATGACCATACGTGACATAATAAGAAATATATGTTTGGTTTCTTCACCAACTTACTGGCACAGAGATTCTAAAATACTTGTAACTTCCTAAATAATAATGGTGATAGGAGCATCTTGTGTTATAATATTTGATCTTAGTCCCCAGTTTCTGACACAAGAACTTTTAACACCCTTGGAATCTCTGAGGTCATAAGTGTCTTTTTGTATGTTAATGAGTTGAACAGTAGGGGGGCCCCTAGATACCTTCTGGATGGGGGCTGGTTGCCAGAGCAATCAATCATATAATTAGAGGCTTGGAACTTTTAGTCTTACTCCTTCGCCTCCAGGTAAGGGAGAGGGATTGAAAATGGAGTCCAATAATCAATAAAAAATACTTGTAGTAATTTTTCCCACATAAAGGATCATAAAAAACTTTAAATAGCATTTTGAGGGCTTCTGTATTGGTGAATACATACACAGCAACTGGCTGTTCAGTTACATCTTTTATAATAACCTGATTAGGGGCTGGGAGCAGTGGCTCACGCCTGTAATCGCAACATTTTGGGAGGCCGAGGTGGGCAGATCACTTGAGGTCAGGCGTTCAAGATAAGCCTGGCTAACATGGTAAAATCCTGTCTCTGCTAAAAACAAAAAAAATTAGCCAGGTTTGGTGGCTCACGCCTGTATTCCAAGCTACTTGGGAGGCTGAGGCAGGATCCCTTGAACCCGGAAGGCAGAGGTTGCAGTGAGCAGAGATCGCGTCACTGTACTCCAGCCTGGGGTACAGAGCAACACTCCATCTCAAAAAAGTTAAATTAAATTTAATTAAGTTAAAATAGAAATAATAAAATAATATGATTAGGCTAAATAAAGCATTACCTTGAATTCTGTGAGCTGTTAAGGCAAATTACCAAACAAGAAGGGAGTTGTGAAATCCCTAATTTGTATCCATATCAGACAGAAGTGCAGATAACGTGAGAACTTACTACTTATGACTGGTGTCTGAAGTGGGGGCAATCTTTTCAGGCTAAACCTGTAACCTCAGGGTCTGCACTAACTCCAAGTATTTAGTGTCAAAATTGAATTCAATTGTAAGACACCCAGTTGATGTCTACAAAGAGTTGGCTAATTGCTATGTGTAGAAAACCCACACATTTGGTGTGAGAAATGTTGAGAGTAGAGGAAAATGAGTTTTCCTTTTTCCATCTATGAACACATCAATAAGGTGGCTATTTCCAACTAAGGAGAGAGATTTCAAGAAACCAAACCTGCCAATACCTTGATCTTGGACTTCCTAGCCTCCAGAAGTATGAGAAAATAAATTTTTGTTGTTTAAGCCACCCAGTCTGTGATCGTTTATTATGGCAGCCCTAGCAAATTAATGTATATGCTTAAGCCTTACCTAAAATAACCACACCTAAAAAACTGCAAATATTAATCACAGTTCTGTCAATCCAGTACTATATTAACAATATAATTTTTCTCTTTAATGTATTCTAGCAATTACTTATCATTTGCTGATTGCTTCATGTCATTCATATTATTTTCTTAATTATATTATAAAACCATTAAAATAGTTTAATAATTTTATATCTTCTAGTGATAAGAGCTGCCAATAATCATTTAAGATTTGACAAGTACCAGGCTAATTGTAATTGCATCACCTGTGTTATGTCACTTAATTCTCCAAAACATCTTTTTTAAATTTTAAATTTAACTAATTGTATCTGTATTTTGTAGATGGGAAAAGTGTAGTCAATAGAACTTAAACAAGTTGCCTCTGTTCACACAACTGATCAACTGCAAAGCCTGGATTCTTACTCAGTCATACTCAGGAACTCGACTATGGAGCCTATGCTACTAATTATAATTCCTACCTAAAGTGCAGCACAATAATGACCTAGCATGTTGCAAGGCATATAAAATAGGCGCTTATAAAATCTTGGGGCTATAAGAAAAATTTTAAATACCAAAAAGTAACCTAAAATAATTAGGGTTATGTTTAAAATGAGGATACCTTACTTACAACTTGTGAAATATAGTCAGCATTTCTTCTCAAATTATAATGATTAAAATCTTGTGAGTATTTTTAGCTAAAATAATAAACTAAGAGTAATAACACATTTTAATAAATATTCTTTCAGAGCTGAGAGCCCACTCTATCATCATTAAATAGTGGCAGTTCCTGTACTTTTTTAAGGGTTATTGGAAGATGACTTTACTTGTCTTCATACAGCTTCACCTAAATTGTGAGTTCCAACACAGAAAGGGTGTTTTATATTTCATTTACTATTACTTATCTAAGACCTAAAATAGCACTTGATAGAGTGTAGTTACCAGTAGATAATAGTGGAATTCATATATTAATCAATAATTAATATAAATTGACTCCAAGTATATCCACCTTATTACAGTAAGGGACAAGATGTATAAGAAACACTGAAAATATAGTAAATATATATATATATATAAAAAATATATATATACAGTAAAAAAAAAAAAAAAAAAAATTGCAACTGGTAAGTAAACTGCCTGGTGGGAAAGATAACACAAAATAGCAATAGAAATTTTAAATCACCTTGTTGATATTTGGTCACATCAAATTAAACATGCTTCTTAGTTTCAAATTAAATGTCTTCATCTCTGTCCTTCACAACAATAATTTCCAAACATATACATAAATGTATCCAAAATATCTCACAATCTTTTCCAAAATACTTGTCCTGATCCTCATTTACCTTAATGTACTGCATATTTTACCTGTCTCATATCTGGGACTGTTTCACAAAATTTAAACACCACAAAGTTATGGATTTTTTTTTTCAATTTTCTTGCCATCTTATGCTTATGAATTGGTAACTTATATATGAAAGATGAGTTAAGTGAGTATCCTTTATCCAAAATGTTTAGGACTAAAAGTGTTTCAGATTTCAGATTTATTTTGGAGGGGGTGGAATATTTGCATACACATGATGAAATATCTTGGGGATAGGATGTAATTCTAACACAAAATTCATTTATGCTTTATATTAATCTTATACAAATAGCCTGAAGTAGCTTTATTATAAGATTTTTAATAATTTTGTGCATGAAACAAAGTTTTGTACACCATCAGAAAACAAAGACATCATGTGTAGAATTTTCCACTTGTGACATCATGTTAACACTCAAAAAGTTTAAGATTTTGGAGCAGGAATACTCAATCTGCAGCACACTTTTTTTTAACAGTATTTTCTCTCAAAGAAAGCATATCAAGAGGGAGGATAGACATAGGCCTATGAATTGACATAGTAGGTATCTTCTTGTTGCTATTCTAATTTGTAAAACAGATTATTACCAGTACAAATACCAACTCTCAAAAAATTACTTTTATTTATGCACGGTTGTCATCTAAAGGACCACATTCCCAGTTGTTTCAGGAAGATATTAGATTTTAAGTTATTTATTGACTAATGAATCATAGATTATTTAATAAGGCTCAGAAAAATTCAAAAATTTCATTCAATAAAAATCAAATCCAAATTAAAATGATACGTGATAGTCTTTCAGTGTCCTACACATTTTTTAAAAGTTTACATAAAACCAAAATTTAACTATATAATTAATACAAATTTTTGCAAACCACATATATATGAAATATCTTTTATGTCTAGTATTTGTGTATAGCTTTATTTACATAGTCCACATAACAGTTCTCTCATTAGCCTCACTCTGTATAAGCACGAGTTAATATAGTACAGTTTTATATCACTATTAGAAATGTAAAAAATAATAAGCTACTTTGAACATGAAGATTTTCCAAGGTGATTCTTTATTCTTGAATTTTTCCTTTTATTAAATATTGATGCTATGTAGCATACAGAGTAAAGTCATGATAAGTTAGACAATTCACCTTGTGGCAAACCTTTACTCATTTCAAAATTAATCATCAAAAGCTCAGCATTACATGGAAAATATTATGTCACTAATTTGTAAATAAACACAAACACATCCTTTCAGTTGACAAATGAGTCATCAGTCACAGAAAATGTACCAACTACATCTTTTTGTTTGTTTGTTTTTTACTTCGTACTTTAACTTTTGATATACTTTTTTGTCAGTAAAATTTGTGCTGTAAAATATGTAACTTATTTTTACATGGAAACATTTTTGTTATTATTTTTAACATTCCCCAAAGACTATCGCTATATATTCAGATACACATTTTCCTCCAACCGTGTAACTGAATCCACCTGGTATTTTTTTATGAAGTTAAACTCATATGTAAAACTCATACATACATAAAAATGGTTAAACTCATACATACATGAAAATACGTATTTTTCTAAATAGTCATTTTTCCTATGTTTTTGGTTTCAATTATTGCAAGGTTCTTTATATTTTAAATATAAATGCAAAAATTTTATTGGGGATTATTTCTTGGTTGTCAATTACTATTCTAGTAACATTCTCTTTTCTCAACTGGAAGTTATTGTTTATTTTACTATATGTCAAGGTGAGTTTTGAAGGTGGATATTGATTTGAGATAAGGATGCTTTGGCCGTATTTATAAACTGAAATATATATGAACAAAAGATAAATTTTAAGATACATAAGAGACAGCATAAATTATATAGAAAATATTAAATTAGGTTTAAAAATTGTTAGAACAAGGCTGACTCTTCCACTGTGACAAGTTGTAAAAAGTACACAGAGATGGTTTTAAGTGTATATTTGTTTATACATGAATATAACCAAAAATTCAGACTTTAAAGTTGATTATCTCACTTTCTGTGTAAATTAGGCAAAACAATTGCTGTTAGCTGTAAACAACCAAAATGGCAAGATTTAAAGAGGTATTAAATTGGTGTTTTATAGTGATTTGGGCTTTAGAGAAGGAAGTATTATAGTATTTAGCAAAAAACCAAAATCAATATATAATATTCTTTCTTCTCTCTTGGCCTGAACAAAGTTCAAATTTGGTTGCTTATCAGTTGACAAATGCAAAATTATGCTTTGTCATAGTTAACTCTCTCTGTAATTAGCAAAGTGAGCTAGAAAAATCAATATTACTAGAAATGAACATTTATGTCACCATAGTGGAATAGACTCTGTAGAACAATATAACAAGCCACGAGGGGATACTTTGCTCTGGCTTTTAGTGTTCACTAGATAAGCAGAAACTTCAGTTCTATATTCAATGGAGTCAGAGAAGAAATCATCCCACATATTACCCAATTTAGTTGGAAAATTTTAGGAGGCATTTTTTGGTGTCATATTCTGTATAGAGAGAGAATCAATTTCTATCTATATTTTTGACAAGGGAATTAGACATACAACAATGTGCTCTACAGTGTGTGAGGCAGAGACAGAATCTGTACTTGCATTTGGAATTTGCTTTAGATGATGATGATGAAGATGATTATAATCATGATGTCTTTAGTCCTTCAAATCAGTGTGATTTGGGTTACTTTCATTTTACTGGATATTTTTCCAGTTGGTGAAATGAAAGCTTAGAAGGTTATATTAAATCTTGTATTAATACAAGATTAAATATTGTAGAAGATTAAATATAATCTTCTAAGCTTTCATTTCACCAACTGAAACAGTTATTTACATGACAATTCAGTTAATATACCTGCAAATATCTATTGATGTTTTTGTCTTTAATTTTTGTTCACTAATCTTAAGGAAAATTTAATTGGTTGATATGTATATTTTTAGAGCATAGTGAAAAAATTCCTACAACAATTCAGAAAGTATGTATAAGGTATATTGGGATAAACAGGGATGGTGCAGATCTTCGGAGTTATGTCATTTTGCCAACATCTAAATTTATTTTAGATACTTAACAAGGAGCTAGAGTGAGGCATTTGAGCTTTATTCATTGAGTATCAGGAAGGGAAAAACTTCAGTTTCGAAGATGTAAAACAGGTGTTGTGCAGTGACTCTTCAATTAGTATATTCGTAGTCTTTCCCTATCTATGTGGTTTAAAATGTCCAGATAGAAATTCTTCCCACATGACTTGTGTCTGATGTCTTGTTGCTGCGGCAGCAGTGAAGCTTAGCAATCTGCCTGTGTTCTTCACTGGTGTTGCTCTCACCATGTCGGCTCTGCTGCCTTCTCTGCCTGACTCTAATTTTTCCTACTTATATGATTCTCCATCTGCTTCCTTTTCTGGCTGCAAAGTGGCCCTGCCTATATGCTCCTTTGCATTCTGCCATCTTTCTAGTTTTGCTGTTGCTTTAACTATATTTTAAACATGTAGCACAGTTGATTGAAAACTGAAGAAATGTCTAGTGCTTGTTTAGATTTTTTTGCAGAGAACAGTTAGTCTTTGCCACCAACTAAACTGTGCTTTAAACCTAGGTGCAGAAACTTCTTGCAATATGTTTTAAGTAACCAAAATGGAAAATGCAAGCAAACTGTTGCCTATGTTTATCCTTGTGATTTAAAGACAGCTGGTAGAGATAAGCACTAACATAAATCTTGTCTGAATTCCCCAAACCCAGTAAATGAATTGTGAATTCTTTATTGCTTTTTCTAGATATTTAACCATAGGTTATTGTGATATAATGAAAAGCACAATTAATTTGAATTTAGAAAATCTAGGCTTATAGTCTTTACCCACTTATGTGATATATGACCTAGGGGATGTAACCTAATCTGCCTATATCTTCCCCCATCGCTACCTTCATTTTGGACATGAGGACACCGAGGTTGAGAGAAAACATGCAATTTCCTGGAGTTTTCAAAGCAAGAAACAAGAAAGTGTCAGAGATATACATCAACTTAGTTATTTTTGACCTCAAAACCTATACTCAATAAAGACACACAGTACTCAAGTCTGTTTTTAAAAACTTATAGTAATACATCTTAAAAGTGATGCTTATTGCTAGAGTTCACTCGTATTTGAACACTTGCATGACTTGTGACCAATTGCTATCTACCATTTATGATGCAGTTTTTCTTTAGCCTGTCACTGAATTCATGAGCCTCATTGATATACTTCCCCACCAAAAAAAAAATTCCTGAATTTTTTTTTTTTTTTTTTTTTTGCTCTGTGACCTTACATTTCTACTTTTTTTCTGAGTTTCTTGCTGAACTTATGCCCATTCCAAATTACATGAAATTTATGTGGGTCAGTATTTTATCGATTTCTTTTACTATCTCCACAGTTCTTCTGATACACTCACCATGATGTTGTCACTCACTCAGTTCTTGTCAAAATTTCAAACTCACTTGCCCTTTTATCCTTTCACCACATTACATAACAAAACCCTAATCCTGGATAATCCAACTACCTACATTGTCTTGTCCACAACTGGCCTGCTGAGTATTTATGATACAATATAAATACTATGAAAATATTTAACATATATTATGATTTAACATCTATATACTTAATTGAGCATATTTACAACTACAGATTCTTAGCAATCTTAACAGGACCATTGATCCCAGTGAACAAGTATATTTGCCTGAATATTTTTATTTTTCACTTTTCATAAGTGTTAAATCATCCTGAAGTATCATCCTGAAGTATCATCAAACTTCCAATAAATCTTCCTCAAGAAATGATTTTATATACTACTTCACAGTAAAAAACAAAAATAAAAACTAAACAAATAGATGGGAACTATTTCAATATCCAAGTGGCATAACACAAATATATCGATAATTGTATTTTTTTGTTCTGTCCTTCCTTCTCTTTTCTTCTTCTTAAAATGTAAGAGGATTAAAACAGATTATGTAACTTGCCAAAAGTCACACAAATACTGGAACAAGAATTTGTACTTGACCTCGAGATGATGAATTTTATATGTCGACATGACCGAGCTTAGTATGCTTGGATAATTGGGAAAACATTATTCCAGGTGTGTTTGTGAGGGTGTTTTTGGAAGAGAATAATATTTGAATTGATAGATTGAATAAGGAAGATTACCCTCACCAATAGCGGTAGGCATAATACAATCGTTTGAGGGCTTGAATAGTACAAAATTGCTTTCTGCTTGAACTGGGATGTCCATCTTGTCTTGTTTTCAGACGTTGGTGCTGTTGCTTTAGGACCTTCAGACTTGGATGGGGATGTATGATCAGGATCCTGGTTCTCAGACCTTCTGGTTTGTACTGTAGCTATACCTCCAGCTTTCCTGTGCTGTCAGTTTGGAGACAGCAGGTCATGAGACTTCACTGCATTCATAATTATGTGAGCCAGTTTGTCATGGTAAATATGTATGTATGTATCTATGTATATATCCATCCATCCATCCATCCATCCTGTTGATTTTGTTTCTCTGGAGAATGCTGATTAAAACACCTCTCTGCTTTCAGAACCCGTTTTCTTTCCTCTGACATATTAATATTTTGAATTTTATAGAGAGATCTTATGTGAACAGATGTGGCATCTTTATTGAATTTAAAATGGTCAGTTTTGCTGCCTCACCCAATTTTCTTACTCTGATAAAAACTATAAGAAATGAGATGATAATTATAAGTGATTATGACAAGTGTAATAATAAAATCACTTTTATAAGGAAATAAGGAAAAACAATAATTTATAATGAAATAAAAACTAATGCTCAACATACCTTGCTGTGGTCGATAATTTAACTTGATGTTTAAGAAAGCCAGTTTTATTTCTTTGAAGCTCCAAAGGATCTACTGCAATGTGATTTATTTCTGAAACACTGTGAAATTAATGAAAATATTATTTGTAGGGAAAAATGAGTTTACTTGCATTTGTAATAGGCTTTGCCAGAAGCAGCAGCTGTGCCTGTGCCAAGAGTCTGTCACACTGAAAAATGGAAGGTTGATTTCTACTGTTTTTCCTTTCTTTCCCCTTATTTTTGTCATTTATCATTTTGAAGAAAAAGGGAATAATTTTAATCATTTAATTATAACATGGGGGAAGAATAATAGTGTGCCTAGAAATGCAGCTATGTCCAAATCAGCTTTGATATAATTTAGGTTGATTATTCCAGTCACTTGAGTTTGCCCAAATACTGTTAATTGTAAAAGATCAATTAATCCTAACTATCAAATTCATATGAAAATCAGTTTCTGCTCTTCAGAAAAATGTTAGGATCTTATTAAGGAGGTAAGTTATGCTCTGATGTGTTTCAGGCTTAAGAAATAGGTGCAGAAATAGACACTTCAGGCATATTCTATGAGTGCTTTCTACAGATTGTGTTTGTTTCATTACTCAGTACACCCTAGGAATGAAGGTTTAACCTGTTTCGTATTATCCACAAAGTTTTTTGAGTAAAATGATTAAATATCTTCCAACAGTCATGTAATCTGTGATATCCCTGCCTCATGCAGAAAAAAATATATGTATATAAAATTACAAAAATGAAAGACAATATTGAGTTTATGTTATATTATACTTATATTACACCAGCATTAGGAAATTTTGCTTGAACATTCTTTTCTAATGCCCTCCAAGCAAGTATTTACCTGTGCTTTTTGAGTTTTAGAAGGATTTAACATCAAACTTCCCAGTTTCAGTTGCTTAATTTCATTACATACCAGTTCATCTTTTTGAACATTAGTACAGAAACTGACTCAAGTATACTTGTGTCCCTCCCATTTTTTGTTATTTCTCGAAGAGCTATTATTTCTCCAAAGTGTTTCTTAACATACACTTGCAGGTTCTCTTTTGCTGGAGAAAGAACTCTGAATTCAAAACGTCTGTCTTTAAGTCCTGAGTCCACTTCTTAACTCATCCAGGTCTTTAGATAAGTCAGGTACATGCTGTTTTCATCTGTAGAATGGAAATAAGAATACATTTCTCAGACAATTATATGGACAAAGGTATGGGGTATGGTATAGTATTTGAAATAAATACAGGATATGGATAATAGTAAATCACTATATACATATAAATGCTTAAGGAGGATATGTTAATATCCTTGAACATCAAATGTCTAGACTAAGTGTTTTGGCCTTATTTTATTTTGTATTATTATTATTGTTGTTGTTGTTTTGAGACAGAGTCTTTGTTGCCCAGGCTGGAGGGCAGTAGCACACAATCTTGGCTCACTGCAACCTCTGCCTCCCGGGTTCAAGTGATTCTCCTGCCTCAGCCTCCCTAGTAACTGGGACTATAGGCACACACCACCACACCGAGCTAATTTTTATATTTTTAGTAGAGATGGGGCTTCACCATGTTGGCCAGGTTGGTCTTGAACTCCTGACCTCGTGATCCACCCACCTCGGCCTCCCAAAGTCCTGGATTACAGACATAAGCCACTGTGCCTGGCCGTGTTTTGGCCTTATTTTATTAGAGTCAGTGGTTTTTTAAGTGTCTGTATTTATCTTGGGCTCAAATTTCCTTTATTTAATGATTTGATTTTTCAGTTTGAAGGTGATTCTCTCCTTCTGTCAACTCCTGTCTCTCTTTCTTGCCATTGATGATAGAAAACACATAAGAATTTTTTTTCTATCTTTTCTGATTTCCCTGCTAACCTTGCCTAAAGCCTTAAGATTAGCCATTATTTATTCTACTTTTTATTCTAAAAGGAGCATAAAATCTATGTGTAAACTAATATCTTGTGCAATGCTCATTTCATTGTGATATTTTACTTTTTTTTTTTTTTACATATTTTTAAATACTCGATTCTTATTTAGAAAGCCTTTATGTACCAGTATTTAAGCTCGTTAATAGCAAAGATACATAATCAGAGGGATTCACTCCTATGCATTTGCAACGGTCTCATTAAAAACTCAAGTATGTTCTTTTAAATTTAGACTACTACAAATTATTTGTCTTTCATTCAAAAAGTAAACTATTATGTACCCAGTATTGGTAATGTAAAGATGAAGCATACATTTTTTTAAAGTATATCCAGTAGATAACAGTCTCGTGGGAAAGAGAAAAAATAGCTCTGATGCAGCAAGTCTGATGGATTGAGAGGAGTTTTTCCAGAGGAAGAGACATTTGAGCAAGGTTGAAGAGGATGATCAAAAGGAAAAGCAACAAAGGTATTAGAGATCCCGAGGTAAAGGAAACAATGCAAATATGGGAAACAATTCTACATGAGCATAAACAAGGGAGATGAGGCAATAGAAAATCATACACTTTTGATATGTCTCCCACCACCAAGGTCCAGCTTTTGCATCAGTATTGGCAGGAGTGAAGAGGAAGCTGAAGGCTTCATTTCAGCAGTCCCTTTATCCCTGCTTGGTCAGTCTTCAAGAAAAACCCATGACTCTCGTACACATTACTAAATCTTATCTTTCTTCTGGGCCTTTTTTTTTTTTTTTTTTAGGAATTTGTGGTCTATTACTATCAAATGTTCTATATCTCAATGCTTTCTCAGAAAATTCCTTTTACTATCTTGCTCTTATGAAAATATGCCTCTCCCTTGAGGACATTGTTGTCCTGGATTCTCAAACAAGTGGTGACTATTTTATCTTAATATTTGTAAGCAATACCTGGCACAGAATATTAACTATGATGGATGTATTTGGAACATATAATCTGGATTATCAATTATTCTTTATTGAAGTACTTTATCTACCTAATTTTCCCTGAGCTCAGTGACTCTATTACTCAGCCTGTTATGTGAGCTGATTCACATCTACCTGTCCCTTGAATTTAGTGTATCAGTGGCATCTTGAAACCCCTATGTATCTCCCCCGAACTTCCTCTGTTTTTTTTTTTTTTTTTTTTTTTTTTTTTTTTTTTTTTTTGAGACGGATTTTCACTCTTGTTGCTCATGCTGGAGTGCAATGGCGCCATCTCGGCTCACAGCAGCCTCCACCTCCCTAGTTCAAGCGATTCTCCTACCTCAGCCTCCCGAGTAGCAGTGATTAAGGCACAAGCCACTGTGCCCAGCTAATTTTTTGTATTTTTAGTAGAGAGAGGGTTTCTGCATGTTGGTCAGGCTGGTCTTGAACTGCCGACATCAGGTGATCCGCACACCTTGGCCTCCCAAAGTACTGGGATTACAGGCATGAGTCACCACGCCCAGCCATACTTTTTGATATGGCTCGTATTTCATTAATGACAGCAAATCCAGTTGAACAGGTATTAATAAATAGATTTATCCCTGACTCTTCTTTTACTTTCATACCCCAAATCCAATTTTTTGGCAAATATTTCCAGTTTGGCCTTCAAAATAAACCCAGAATTTGATAATCTGTATCTATCCAGCTTCCATCTTCCAGGTCTAACTCAGCATCCCCTCTCTTCTGGATTATTGTAATAGTCCTCAGGACTTCATACTTCTGTCCTTGCCTTTTTCATCCTTGAATCAATTCTCAGCAGGGCAGCAAGAGTGATGTTTTTCAATGATGGATAGATCATATCAGCCTTTTAAAACTCTCAAGTGGTTTTCCACACCATCCGAAGAAAAACTCAAAGTCTTCAATGCCTTACCTGTACTGGCCACCCATTATAACTCTGACTTCGCCATCTAACATTATACCCCTTGTCATTCTCATTTAGCCACAGTGACTTGTTTTCTGATCCTCAAATGGTCACACTCCACGTTGGTTCTCAGCTTTGCTGTTGACGTTCCATCTGCCTGGACTGTCTTGTTCAGATATCTGTAAGTTCATTCCCTTGATCAATTCTGGTCTTTGCCCAGACATGTCAGTATAGTCTTTTGGGATCATCTTATTAAATGTACAAACACCCTCCCAAGAGGCATACAATCCCTCTAGCTCTGTTCTGTATTTTATTGTGTTTGTCACTATACAATTCCTTATTTTGATTTAGTTTTTATTTGCTGACTAGCATGTGAACTCTATGATGCCAATGACTTTTGTCTGTTTAATCACAGCATGAGTTCAAAATATTTTAAAAAATTAAAAATAAAAGGGATAAGATACATATTTTTAAAACAGGAAACATTGAAATAGAAAAATGGCTAGAAAATTTAACAAAAATATATAATTTGCAGAAATTAAAAATCATTGAATTTAAAATGCAATGAGAAATGGCAAGTCGCTCACATTCCTGTAGTTCCTTCTAGTTGTGCCTTCTAATCCCTCCTCATTGTTTCTTCCTCAGAGGCAATGGTTATCTTGATATTTAACATCAAAGTTATTTTTGTCTTTCTTGCTTAATTTTATTGAAATGAAACCATATAATATGCATTTTTACACTGCTGCCATTTTCTTCCCAAGATCAATTTGTGGGATAGATCTACTTTGTTGTATGCAGTTATAGTTTATATAATTCTATTGTTATATAATATCTTATTTAAAAGATATGTGGTTGCTTTTCTATACTAATGTTAATGAATAATTCTATGGTTTCAAATTATTTGACTATTGTTAATAATATTACGGGCATTCTTGTACATGTCTTTGGTCATTGCATAGGAAGACAGTATCTTGAGGCACACTAAGAAGAGCCTCTGGTGGAAAGGTAATCTACATTTTTCTAACCTATGGGGTAGTTAAAGGTGTCCTCCCTAAATTCTTACTGCACTCGGCCTCAACTGCAACAAATCTCAGTTTCTTGGAAGAGTTGAGGATTCCTTCAGTGACTATAGCCTGTAATCTTTCATTGTCAGGAGTTGTTTCCTATCCTTCAAATTTGAATTGATTCAAGCCTCTCTTTTATGAGTATCACTTTATAAAAACATATGAAGTGTTAACAGAATATACAAGGTTATGATAAAATGAACCCCATATACCTTAAATTAAAATAAAATAGAAAACTAGCCATATTCGAACATGAGAGCTGCCATTTTCTAAAAAATCATACTCATAAAACCAGGAACATAGTGTTGTTATAGATCATTGCAAAGAAACACGAATAACTCAGGGCCAGAGAAACAGAAAATATTTTTCTAGTGTCCCCTTGCCACTGTTCCATGTAATCTTTGACAGTGTCCATAGCATGTGAAACTAAACTCAGCTGAAAAGAAAATCAGAAGGTTAATATTGGCAGTACACATTTTTACAGATGCAGGAAAATTTCCACAATGCAAATATCTCTCAGAGAATATCAATGATTAAAATACTTTATATTTATACAGTGATTGTACACACATTTAACAATATGTTACACTAAACAAACTATGCATCCACCCATACTTCATGTAATCGTTAATACAGTACTTAGATAAAGGTATTTTTTTTTTCTTATTCAACGTAAGAGGGAACCTCACATCTGTAATACATTCTCCACTCCCACTCCATCCTCCACAGAGGAGGGATCTGAGCAAACAGAGAGGTTCTCCCACTTGTGAAAAGCCACATTATTTTCTCTGGTAAGACTTCTGAATGTAACTGAGAAAAAAGAATTTAAGGACAATAAGACATATGAAGGTGGGGCATAGTGGCTCAGGCCTGTAATCTCAGCACTATGGGGGGCCAAGGTGAAAGTATTACTTGAGGTTAGGAGTTCAAGACCAGCCTGGCCAACATGGTGAAACCCCATCTCTACCCAAAATACAAAAATTATCCGGGCATGGTCGTGCACGCCTGTAGTCCCAGCTACTCAGGAGGCTGAAGCAGGAGAATCGCTTGAAACCAGGAGGGGGATGGTGCAGTGAGCCAAGATCACACCACTGCATTCCAGAGCAAGACTCCATCTCAATTTTGTTTTTAAAAAGCATGTGAAGCACATAAATATTGATTCCATTGTGACAGATGAGAATCTTAAGAAGCTAGAATAATATTTTCTTATTCTTTTCTTCACTATTTATTCACCCAATATTTTCGAAACACTATGGTGTATTAGGCACTCTTTTAGGTGCTGGAACTATAAAAAGAACAAGATAAAATACTTGCCTAATAAAAATTGTGTGCAGTTAGTGAAGACAGGTAATATGTTTGATAGTATTGGTTACGTAAGAAACCATTCCAAAATTTAAGGACTTAAAAGCCAACTATTATTTAGTTTATATTTCTCCAGGTTGACAACTTGGCTCAGGCCCAGCTAGTTGTTCATTTTGCTCTTGATCTGGTTCACCTAATCTCAACTGTGTTTGTTCATTATATCTTCTAAGTTGGTGGGGCTGCTGGCTTATGATGTCCTTGCCTAATTTCAACTGTGTTTATTCATATATCTGGTGAGCTTGTAGGGCTGCTGGTTAATGATGGTCTTGCCTAGGAGGGCTGAAGTAAATTGACATCACTACACCTGGTCTCTAATCACATAGCAGGCTAGGCTTCAATTGTTTACTTACATGTTGCCAAGATTTCCAGAGTAGCATCAGAGCAAGCACCAGTGTTAAAGCACTTTCTAGGTCACTATTTATCTCATATTGCATACTAGCCTATTGGCGCAAGCAAGCGAAAGTGGTAGTATGTAAGAGTCCACGTATCAGGGGCTATTCAAGGGGACTGATACGGGGAAATACAAACAAATGAGAGAATTGTCATTGCAGCAATGTTACATGGATAGTAAATAGGAACATAAATGAATAAAAATATACCTTTAGCTGGGAAATACCAGGCTTTCTAAAGGAGTTACCATTTGACAACCTTAAAATGGCCAAGTATAAACTTGAAGTTATCAAGCATTTTTAAGGCATTCTGTTTCCTCGGAGTTTTGCAACAAGAGATAATTTAATAATTAATAGAATATATATATATATATATATATATATGTATACACACACACACACTTGCGTGTGCGATGATCATTAAAGATATTTTTTAAACTCCATAAAATACAATTATACTGGTAGAGAAGCAAATTTTAATATATTGTTAGAAAACAATATTATAAATAGTTATCATATAAGTCATCAGAATTATCAGTTTCACCGCAATAAGTTGAGTCTTTCCTACTATGTAGCAAAAAACAATTCAACCCCACCCTTATGAAATATATAAGCACCTGCTCTCTTTCAAAATGAAATACTTAAAGATGCTATGAGAAAACTTTCATTTCTTAGCTTATCACTGAGATGAAACAGACACCGCAGTTGATGCAAGCACAACTTATTACAAATGTCATAGACTTTTTTCAAATTTTATCATTCATTCAAAAATCCCTCAAGCATAAATTATATATGTAATAATGGAAAGTGGAGAGGACTTTATTCTCTGTGCTTAGTAGAGAGGCTTTATAATCTCCATGTCTATTCCAGTAATGAATGATGCTTTTTTCAATTCACTGATAAGAATACTTTCATTTTTTCCAAGAATGAGCAAGAAATAATAATGGCAAATACAAGGCAGATAGTTCCTTTTATTCATATTGACTGAGCATATGTAAGAGAATTGACAACAGCTTAGGTAAAGTGGAAAGCCCTTGGTGTAGTTCACACAAACACTCCACTAGAATAAACTGGTTGTTTGCTAAATAAGTAATGTTGAGAAAGTCTTTTAAGCTTCCAGGGTTTAATCTTCCTCGTTTCTTAAAAAACAGTGATTATAATAATCAAATATAATAATGTATAATCTGAGAAGGTACCAAGTATCTTCTTTATTATTTTTACATTAGTTTATAAATTTATACCACATTCAACCTATTCTACTAAGTATAAGCAAATCACATTGAGAATTACAAAAATTCCAGATGCATAGATCCTTCACAGACTACGTATACTCCAGTGGGAAATATGAAGGACTTAAGTTGTTAACCATAATACCAGCATAAGGACAATATGAATGGGAATATTCAGTGAATTAATTATGTCACAGATATATGTACAAATAAGTTTAAAATTAAGGCTTTGATGTAAATATTATAGAAAATGCAATCAGATATTTGAATTGCTAGTTACACTAGATAATCCCAAACTATTTTCCTAGTAATCTGTATCTAGGTATTAGAAAAAGAGTACTGAATTGAGAATAAGAAGGTTGGAATTCTGAGATAAGGTCTGGTAACAATATATGTCATTAGGAAAATCATCAATTTTATCAAACATACTCTTTTTGGTCTCTTTCTCAGAGGGCTGTTTTTCATACTCGCAAAGTGAACATGATAATTTAAATGAAGTTACAGTTAACCTTCTATTTTCTCTTTCTGTGATTCTGAGTCTCTTCAATTTTCTTCTACATGAAGAAACATGTCGTCCCTAGCTTTGGAAAATTTATTTGACTGAAGTTTGTTTATTTAGATAAATTATTATCCCAGTTTAGATATAACCAAATGCATAAAAAGTATGAAAAATTGAAAAATAAAAAATATCCTCATAATAATTAAACAAAACTTGGAGTATTAGTGTTCTTTAGGAGAATAGATATTCAATACCTGTTTCCTGGCAAACAATTATCAGAGTTTTTGTTGCACAATATTTTATTTAATGGATATATAGAAGAGAGATGTGCAATTGCTTGTGTTCTTTCTCAGAATTGGGAATTATATAAAACAAAAAGTATTAGATTGTCCTTCCAGTAGTTTTCTAGCATGCTATCCCACTGCAGGTGCCAACTGTATGGGAATTGGGTGAATCTGCATGTGATTACATACATTGAAATAAATGATGTGTTTTAAGTCAACATGTAGCCACTTGATAATTTAAATCGAGAGCTCCTTTCTTTTTGCTCCTTTATTTTATTCCAGTTACTGCTTCCACAGTCCTTCATTTTACAGTTTTTCTTTTTTAAATTATATTTTGTGTTCTAGGGCACATGTGCACAACGTGCAGGATTGTTATATATGTATTCATGTGCCATGTTGGTGTGCTGCACCCATCAACTCATCATTTACATTAGATGTATCTCCTAATGCTATCCCTCTTGACTCCCCTCACCCCACCACAGGTCCCGGTGTGTGGTGTTCCCCTTCCTGTGTCCAAGTGATCTCATTGTTCAATTCCACCTTTGAGTGAGAACATGCAGTTTTTGTTTTTCTGTTCTTGTGACAGTTTGCTGAGAATGATGGTTTCCAGCTGCATCCATGTCCCTAGAAAGGACATGAACTCATCGTTTTTTATGGCTTCATAGTATTCCATTTTACAGTTTTAATAAACTTTATTGAGAGATAATAGGCATATAATAAGTGCACCTATTTTTAAGTATAAAGTTCAACTAGTTTTGACAATTGTAATCCACCGTGTAGTCTCAATAATAATCAAGACATAAAATATTTGTATCACCATATATGCAATAAATTCTACCTGACTCTTGCCCCTGGCAACCACTGATTTGCTTTCTGTCACTATAAATTAGTTTGGTATGCCATATACTTTGATATAAATAGAACTACAGAAGTCTTACTCTTATGTGTTAATTTATTTCACTCAGCATAATGTTTTAGAGATTCAATGATATTTTTGCATGCATCAGTATATTGTTACTTAGGTTAATGAGCAGTATCACATCCTTTTGCTATACTATAAGTTATTTACCCGTTTATCTGTTGATGGACATTTGGGCTGTGCTGAGTTCTGGTGTTTTAATAAAGCTACAAGAAAAATCAATGAAAAAGTATTTGTGTAGACATGCTTTCAGTTTTTTAAAATAAAAAGCCACAGAATAGACTCCATGGGTGGAATGGCAAGTTCATTTTTAAATAAAAAGAACGTGTCAAACTATTTTCCAAAGTAGTTGTATCATTTTACAGTTCCACCAGTAATGCTTGAGACTTCTAGTCAGTCCACATCCTTGTCAATGTAAACATTGTCATTCTTTTTAATGTTAGCTGTTTTTGTAGGTATATAATAGTTTAAATTTGCATTATTCTAATGAATAATAGTGTTAAGAAATATTTAGATGTGCATGGATATTTTATTTTTTGTTTTTTTATGCAGTTTGTACAGATTTATTTTTCTATTTTTGATGTGTTCTCATTACTTATTTGTATACCTTTGCTTCTTTATATATACTTAATATGCAGGATACAAGTTCTTTGTCATATATAATTTATAAATAATATCAATAATAGGTATTTTAACTAATTTCAATGTATAAAATAATTTAGAAATAAAATTTTATTCTAGTATATGGCTTACCTTTATCTTGAATATATCTTACAAAGAATAGAATGTTTTAATTTCAATAAATTCAAATTCATTAATTTTCTTTTTTCATATGAGTGCTTACTCTATGCAGGTTAAGCAACCTCTACTTACTCTAAAGCCACAAGGATTTTCTGTTTTCAGAAGTGTTTTATAATTCTTCCTTTAGGCTTATTATTAATTTCCAGTTAATTGCTGCTATGGTTTGAGGTAAGGAAGAGGGTAATTGTTTTTCCCTACAGCTGCTCAGTTGCTTTAATAGCATTTGTTGAAGAGATTACCTTTTAGACATTAAATTTCCTCAAATATTCGGTGAAAATAAGTTAACAGTGTACCTGTACATCTGTTTATGTTTTCTATTTTATTCAATTCTTCTACATGTCTATCCTCACAAATGCCACAATGTTTTGGTTACAGTGGTTTTTTATAAAACTTCGATTCAGGTATTGTAGTCCTTCAACTTTATCCTTTACTCCATCATTTTGACTACTCTGTTTCCTTTACATTCTCATATGAATTTTGGAAACAGCTTGCCAATTTATTGAACAAAACTTACTGAGATTTTTATTCAGATTAATTTGAATCTATAGGACAAAACCAGAAAGACAGCGATAATCTCATTAGAAATTACTTCTTCAGGTGTTTAGAAAATCGCCCAGTCCAGAGGTTGCTAAATCTCATTTGACATGTAAGGTATGATAACATGGCTTAGAGTATGACCCTGAGTGGGCTTGCCGCAGTTTGTTCTTGAATTACTTATTGTTTACATAAACTTGAGCAATCAAGTTCTTCAACTTCTGAGTGCCTTCATTTCCCATTTGTCCAATGGGGAAAATAAAAATGACTATCTCACAGAGATGTTTTAAGGTTTGAATGAGTCAATATTTGTAAAGTAGTTATAATGCAGCTTGGCAAATATTGTTTCATTTCATTTTTTTCTGTTGAAATAATTCCTGTACTCTGCCATTCTTCCATAAAGGACAACAAAAATATTAATTATTAATCAAAAATATTAACTTATTAATTGATAAATATGTAGCATCAGATATAGTTTTAACACTTTTTAATATAAAGTTATACCATTTTAAACTCTACATCCCACTGGTAGATTTAAAAGTAGTAATAAAACATAAGAGAAGAAGTACTACATAGAAATGCAAAATGGGGTAAATAATGCTGGAATACATAGAACCAATATAAAGACACAATAAGATTATAATCAATTAAAATTATATTCCTTTGAGAAGTGAGAAAATCAACCACCTATTCTTGAAATACATATTTATATTTATTAGTGACCATCCCTATACATCTTATTCTTTCTTTCCTTATATTCAAACAACACATAATAATATGGTAGGAAATATTTGGTAGGAAAGAAATTAATGAAATTCAAGATTCTAGAAATATTTCTTTTGTTGTGTAGTGAGAAGGGTCTTCAGAGCTGCCGCAAACCTATGATATAAAGAGTGACTTTGTTCACATGTGCAGGCATGCACTTAGCTCTCCTGGTTAAAGATTGCTTGTGCCTAGAGATCCTCACAATTCCTCACTAAGAATCTAGGAGGCAGTTTTAGAATTGCATAGCTTGTTTTAAGGCTCTAGAAATAAGACACAAAGGACCTTTATTTTTCTTTTCTTTTTGTTTTTGTTAGTAGTTAGCTAAAGGAGAAACACATACAGGTAGTTCTTATGATTTTTCTGTGTGTCTCAGTTCCAGGGAAAATTTTTCAGGAGGAGAAACCTATACATAATTCTGACTCATCAGAGAAAGAACGAACTGAAAGTTGCAACTAATCTTTAACATCAAAATATTAAATAGTTTATTGAGAGCAATAATGGGTGAAATAACTTAGAAGTTCATCTGCAAGGCAAACAAGTAGCTGACCTTTTGCAGCATTATGCTTTATTTCTGAAATCACAGGTTAACAAAATAGAGTGTCATCTATTATAATCTGAAAGAACAAGAATTGTATGAGACATAGCTATCACATTCAGATATGGAAATGCTCTTTATTAACAGCTTCTTTGCATTAGGAGATGTCTCCTTAGGAGCCTGCTTATCTGTGATGGCCATATAAATAAGACGGATGGCAGAGAAATAGCTGTAAATATAATGGAAATATCAGTAAATATAATGGAAATTTCAGTTATAGCAGTAGGACATTTGTGACATGCACTCTGATGTCACATGGCAAAGTTGTATGGTGTTTGTTAACCACAGTAAAGACAAAGAAATTCACAGAAAATGAATTTAGAACGGGCTCAGAACTGCGGTTTATATTTCAACTACATTATTTGCTGTTTTAGAAAACTGAAGCCTTAAACCTCATCTGTTGAGATCTGGTTTCCATAATTTTGAAGTAGAAATAATGAAGGTTTTGCTCTCTATGCCCAAAATATTGTTTTAAAATGGAAAGAAGATAATGTGCGTGAAATATTTCTGTAACCCATTATAAGGCCAGAGTAGTTTCCATCCTCAAGGATGCCATGTGTTTCTCCTTGAGCTAACTAGTATAGAAAGAGCTAATTTAATTCTATGTTTGAGGGTTAAATTAACTCTTTACCTGAGGATCAGTCAAGTCTGCCAAAACCAACAGATTCATGTGAGAATAGCCAGATAGTAACTAATGATCTGGCTACCCAATTGTTACATAAAGGAAAGATGGCTGGTCCTATTGTAACGTATTCTGTCGTCCTTGCTCTTCTGCCAATGGTGGAACTCTGAACCCCGTATGAAATTATATAAGTTATATGGAATTTCAAATGTGTCAAGAGCTGTGTGTGTGCCCATCATGTTAATTTTCATTAAGCAAAACTACTTAGTAATATTATTTCATCATTAATTATCTAGAGATAGCTTAATTATTCACAACTCTGGGTTTGACACAGGATTATTTTGGTGCTACTTTGACAGCTGGAGACTTCTGTGGCTGGTGGTGCCCCAGCCCAAGGTCTTGCTCGGCCCCAGGCTCCCCACAGGAGATACTCCATCCAGTTGGCCTGGCTGGCTGCACTTGGCTTGTGTTGTGGCCCAGATCCCATGCTTATCTTGGGATCTGCACTTAACCCGTGGCTGCGATGGTTATCCTTTGACCTGCTTCCACCTTCGGTGCTGGCGTCTGGACAAGGTGAATGGGGTGATGCTGGAGAAACTCAGACACCAGTGACCCTAGAGCCCCAGAGTGCATGTTATTCCCACTATCCACTTGGTGAATGGGGGTGTGTTAACAACTCTTTCATTCCCGTTGCCCTGCCCTGGCCCATGACTCCTGGGCTGGGTCCCGAGGCTGTTTCCCATCATGTGGGGCAACTGCTTGGTGTTAGCAGAGAAGGAGGAGGGCTACAATGTTACAATGTTTCTTGTCCCCTGGCCGAGAAAAATGAGGTTATGCTGACAACTGGAGGTTGAGCACAGCAGAGAGTTGTACTGAGTGATGGAACATTTTCAGCAGAGCGGGGACCTGAAGAGGACAGCCCCCTACCCAAAGTCAGGTAGCTCCCCAAAGTGTGACTGGGTCCAGGGCTTTTACTGGCTCCAAATGGAGGAATGAGTGATAATTGTTTTGTGAGGTGAAAAAAAAAAAAAGGCTAAAAAAGCCATCACTCAAAGATGAGTACAACAGTGTAAGAAACTAATTAAATAAGGGTAAGTATATGTAAAATAGTGAAGGGAAGGGATCAATCAAAGGAAAGTGCACCAAACAGGAAGAGAGGTTCTCAGTCTGGTCCACGGATTTATTTGAGACTTGTAGCTTGCTTGTCAGGCTTTAAACTCTCATGGCTTGAAGACTGGATTTCACTGGGGACCCACCCACATCTGCTTAGGATTTGACTGCCTCCTGCCCTATCAGATCAGCTGTTTTTCCATTTGTGACTCACAAGATTGTCAATAGTCCCATAATATGTTGATTGTCACCAATGCTAGGCTGCTAGTTTGCAAGCAAGACCGTTTCCGTAGGGAGTGTATAAAGCAGTGTGTGTATTTGATCTGGTGTGCTTTTTCTTCTAAATTAAATTTATTAGATTACATATGCTTGCATTTCATTATGCGATCATAAAATGCAATATACTCCATAAATATTGGTGTGATGCAGTACCTAAATTACATTTAGACTATTCCAAAGACAAGAACCACAAAGCAGTGAAAAATTAAAACTCTTATGGTAACAGAGGTAATCAGAGCAGGAAAATAGCTTCCTTTGAATGCAGCATTAGTAAGATGCTTTCCTGTCAATGGTAAACTTAATAAGAATACTTAATTTGAAAGAAGTTTATTGAAATCTTGTTACATTAAAATAAAAGTAATAAAATTACACTAATACTACAATCACATTAAGCTCCATCTAATGAAGAGGGTGTGTTTAAATGCTGTTTCCTAAATGTAACATTCTTACCGTAGTCTACCATTTACTGAGTTTTCTATATAAGAGTCATAATTTAAAATAATTTACACAGAATATTTTATTTAATTCCCACAATGAATCCATAATATTGTAGTCTTCATATTTCATACTTAAGATAAACACACACATACACACACACATACACACACAGACACACAGACAGACACACAGAGAATAAAATAACTTGACTGAGATTAAGAGGAAGAAGTTCAGTCAGAATTCTATCCAGGTCAAAAACATAGAACTACATTGATGCATGAGTGTACTAGATGTTATGGATTCCTTCTTGGCCTTGAGGGATAATTCTTGCCCTCCTAGTGAAGCCGTGTGTAGGTTTCTCATGAATTTAGCTTATAATAAAAGATGCTTCCACATATCTCTCATCTGAAGTGACTTCTGCTTCTCTGTGTCATGCAACGTCTTGGACCTAGGCTTTACTGTAATGAGTTCATCCCCTTTTTTCTTTTAAAAAATAGCACTTTGTCCTTATCAGCTGCCTTATCAGTGATTTCTCTGTGAGGAGATCAGAACTCCACTAGATATTTCTGAACCTCAGTCAATTTTGTTTGAATTCACATTATTCATGGAATATTTGTTTGTTACACTCTTTTGCTCATGTGACTGGAATTGAGATTTTCTATATGTTAATTTTTTTACTAAAACATGAAATTAGAATGTGTTGCTTAGAGTCTAGGAATTAAACTTTAAATATTCAAATATATTTTTAGTATCAAGAAAAGTTTGATTACCTTGCTGAAGTTGGTAATTAACTACTTGGTATGTTGAAGTCACAAAGTTAAAAGCAGATGGCTCACTAGAATCCTACAAAATGCCTTTTTGCTGCTGATGCTGCTTATACCTCTCCCACAACAAAGATTTTGACATTCAGAGTCATAGGAAAAATACCCATAGCAAACCCATGGCACAGTAAACTTACTTCAAGCCTATGGTTCTTAAATGCAATAAAGCAACAATAACCATGAAGTAGGTACATACTTTGGCAATACTGATTTGAGACCCTCCGGAGGAAGAAGTATATAAAAATGAGCAAAGTACAGAAGAACTTACTAAAATGTATCAAGAAATAAACACACACAAAAAAGACAATATAGGCAAACAAACAAACGAAATACCCGAACACAGGGAGATAAAACAAACAAACAAATAAAAACGGAAACATATCTGAAATTTAACTCAATAGAAAATTCAAAATTCACCAAAAGAAATTTATAACAAAGATAAAATAAAAAGGTAAAAGGACACTGAGTGGCTTTTTACTTATACAACATAGATTCTGAATTAACTTTAACATCTGATGAAATGCCCCTATTGACAAAATTTCGTGGACTTAATGGGGCTTAAAACAGAGTTACACTTGAAGATCTCACAAAATTTAAACAAGTTATTCCCTATATCCTTAAAGGAATTACTGAACATAATATAGAGGACAAATAGACATATCTCACCTTAATGACTGGAAATATTACTTTGCCTTAAATTCCCATGGTCCCATTACTCTGTAGTGGGCATCAATACTCTGACTCTATTATTATTAAATTAAAATCAAAATTAATTCTTTCGCATTTACCATTGGTTTGACAAAATAGACTCCCATGAACACTGGCTCTGCCTCCCTCTTGTTATCTTGAAAAGTAATTTAATATGTTACAGAAAGTCAATTCAGTATTTTTGAGATGCATTTGGTCTCTTCTACCTACAGCTAGGAAAATTCAAACATAAGTGGTTAGAGATAAGACTGAAGTTTAATTTTATAACTGCCCATATTTTTATCAAATCATGAATCAAATATTATTAGGGCAAAATGATTTTACTAAAGTTGTATATTTAAGCTTTGCGCATATGTTAGAACTATTATTTCTTAAATTCTAAATCATAAGAGAATATTTAAAATTTGAATAATCTGAGCATACTGTATATCAGTATTGTTAAGTTTAGCTTCACTTTTATAGCTACCCTCTAAACATTTTATTTAATTTGCTGTGGCTTATTAGCTAAGTAAATAAATATTTTGTAAAAATTAACTGTGGATAAAATGCAGTTATCCAGAATATTCAAGTGATACAGAAAAGCTAACTCCTCATCTTAAAACAATTCTCTCTCTCTGTGTGTCTCTCTTTCTGTGTGTGTGTGTGTGTGTGTGTGTGTGTGAAGTATGCTAAACTTTATATCATTAAGATCAAGATTGCAAAGTGCTTATTTTTCAGCTAATTACATGCTAATAAAAACCAAACGGATGAATTCCAGTTTGGGGTCTCAAGTACACCCTGCATCACCACTTACAGCGAATTCATCATTCTTTTTGAAAATTTGTGTTATCTTTACCCTGGCTATGCAGTCAGATGAGTGAGGTCATATATCTTACCAAGGAGACTCATGCTTAGAAGGTAGAGATTTGTGGTGTTTTTAGAATAAAACATCCTCTCTGCTACCCACAGTAGACATTATTAGCGAAGGTATCTGTCATCATTTTGTAAGAGCAGTTCTTGGCAGCTGCTTAAAATCTGATGAAATGTTAATGACTAAAGCAACTTAAGAAGCCCTCTGAATAGAAAGGAGATAATAATAATATTGCTGAGTCTACTAATAACTTGACATAAGCAACTCAGTAATTCTCTATTTTCCTTTACTGGTCTCTAATATCAACTATGGCCATCTCTTGATGTGTCCATCTGCTTCAAGCTATGCTTGTTGCAGCAGAGTAGGCAATTTAGAATCAATTACACAGACATGTTAAATCACAAACGATGCTTTATTTCTAATCAAAGCTGGTATTTACAGTTCATTATTTTAAAAACAAAAATTAAAAATTACCCTAGAGTAGTACTGTTATAAAGCCTGCATAAGCAGTATGCAGCCTCACACTCTTAGATGAGGTTTTTGCTTTCTGCAGGGCATAGACTTTTCTCTACCCCCTTTGACTTGAGTTGAGTTGCTGTTCTATAAGACCATCTTTCGTCCTAAAGGATTATGGTATTGAGCAAAGTATTGTCTCTTGCCAGCGATGCAACACAGATAACTGGAACGCCCGGCAAACATGCCTAATTTCTCATTTCATTTCATTTTTTCTAGCCTCCCTGCCATCAGTATTCACCATGATTGACAATACAACCATACAGATCAAGTTCTAGGAAAGGCTTTGACTCGTCTATAATCTCCCAAGGCTAATGAACATTACAACTCATAAATGTGACTCAGTATTAAAATCAGATAGATATTCCAGTATAATGTGTTATGGAGACTAAGAGGTTTAATAGTTAATGGTAGGGTTCAGTGAGGGGCCATTCTTGACTACAACAGGGAAATATTTATAATCTCATAATTACTAGTCTCTGAATGTCTAATTCATTTATTCAACATTTTTGGTAAGTTACTATGTGCAAAATATTCTTCCAGTTTCTAAGGATACAACAATGACAAAACAGACAAAAATATGTGCTTATATAAACTAAGTAGATGCTGCCCTATTCAATAACCCCAAATCTTAGAATCTTAAAACAATAAAGGCTTATTTACTGTACAAACTGCATGTTTATTATAGGTTGGTTTGAGGCTCTGCTCTATAAGGCCTATGGTATAGCCATTGCTTTTTCCACCAATCACAAATTAAGAGGAAAAGAGATTATGGAGGGCCTCATACCAGTAGTCAAATATTCCAGAACAGAAATGATACACATTTCTATTTCTATTGCTCAGCACTTCATTTACCAGAACGAGTCACCTGGTCCCCCTCAAACATAAAAGGGCCAGAAATGGAATTCTCCCACATACCCAGGAGATGGAGGGCTGGATCTTCTTCATGAGCAGCACAAATTGAACATACAATAAGAAAAAAAAACAGCTAGAATATATAGACTATATAGGAGTTATGGGGTAAAATAGAACGGAAATATTGAAGAGAAAGTTTAGCTTCAGGAGTCGTAATTAAAAATAGCAAGTTAGGGAAGATCTAGCTGAGACATTGACACTAAATTAAGATATGAAGTAAGTGGAAGGGTATGGCAGAGGGGGAAGAGAATTCTACAGAGGACAGAGAAAGCAAAAAGTTCCTGAGGTAGAGATTTGTGGCACGTGCTGCTGGAACAGCAAGGAGGCTAGCATTGAAAGAGAGTGAGATGAGCGAGTACAGGAGGGAACTAAAGATGTAGCAATAGACCACATCAATTAAAGCCACTTCAAATGTCTGGGCAGAAAAAGTAAATGGTCTTTCCTATAGTTTAACAGTATCTTCCTGGTTACTGTATTGACAATAGATGACATGGAGTTAGGGAAATGAGGTAGCCTGTTAGGAGATATTTATCCAGGCTAGAGACACCATGGGCTTGAACCAAGTTGATAGTAACGAAACAAGTGATACGGTTAGATTCTCTTAGTATTTTGAAGAATGAACTAATATATTTTGCTGATAGATAGTGTAGGGGGAGTAAGAGAGACAGAAATAATTCAAAGATCACAGTCTTATCCTGGAAACTAAGGGGTTAGTATGCCCCATAAGCTCTAACTTTAAATATGCATGTAGTGACTTGACCCTCTATTGCAATCACACCTCCTGCTGCCACCCTGGTCTTTGTAATCATCATCTCTCCAGAACCACTAAAACTGCCTCCAATAGTAAAACTCTTTCCACTCTTCCACTCACAGTCAATTCTCCAGATAATAGCACAAGGGATCTTTTTGAAAACAAAAATTTCTCATCACATGGACCAAAATTCAAAGCCCTTCCTTTGAATTTCAAATGCCCTTTGGTGCAGCCCAGGGAGACCCCCCACCTCATTTATAATCAATCTTCTCCTTTGCTCAGTGTGCACCAAACAGCATTTTTTTTTTTTTTTTTTTTTGAACATAACAAATAGTTCCCATTCCAGGGCTGTTCTTTACCTGGGACAGCCTTTGCCCCAAACCTTTGCCAAGTTTCTCTTTCACCTCAGTCAAGTTTTTGTTTTTTTCCCAAACTTCATCTCTTAGTAAAAGACATTTTGAAACTCCTTTTTGTTGTTGTTGTTTGTTTTTTGTTTGAGACAAGGTCTGGCTCTGTCACCCACACTAGAATGCAATGGTATAATGTTAGCACACTGCAGCCATGATTTCCCAGGCTCAATGGATCCTCCCACCTTAGCCTCCCAAGTAGCTGGGACTACAGGTGTGCACAACCATGCCTGGCTATTGTTTGTTTATTTTTTGTAGAGATGGGGTTTCCTCATGTTACTCAGGCTGGTCTTGAACTTCTGGGCTCAAGCAATCCACCCACCATGGCCTCCCAAAGTAGTGGGATTATAGGTGTGAGCCACCATGCCAGGCCCACTCCATTTCTAACGCGTTTTCCTTCCTTTCTCACACCACTCTCTTTCACTTTAGTCCTCTCTAGTTTGCTTGTGGGGCTAGTGGTTGACATCATGCAATATATTTATTTAGTTATACGGTATGATTATATGTTTTCCCTCACTAAATTAAGAATTAATGAGGGTAGAGAGTTATCTGACTCACTTGTATGTCTAGCCCCAGTGCTTGATTAGTACCTGGCATAAAGTGAGCACTCAAGAGATACTGCTGTTTTATGAAAGAATAAATGAATGAATGAAATACAAGTGAGTGTAACTACAATCTTCTACAGGTGCTCCACTTTTTGAGGTTGAAATATATTAAGGAATATTTTGGTGAACAGCCAGAAACTACAGAGATGTCATAATGTAGCTAGCACCAGGAATTGAGAGGGGAGAAAGATTCAATTATTGATATTGTTAATATGTTGACAAAAGCAATTGTGTTCTGCTGACATTTTGAAACAATTTATGGAGTTTAAATACTGTTGTCTGGAAAATAGAATGAAGGTAAATATAAATCCACAGCATAAGGCTTAAAGAATATATATTTTTACATGAAAAGAATGTAGTTGGGCCATGCTATTAATTTCCAGAAATGAATGTAATAAGTAAAAAATCCTCCAGAACATAATCTTAGAAGAAAATGTAATGAACAGTTTGAGAAGCAAAATTGAAACTTACAGGATTCACCAATTGTGAACAACATTTAAAATGGGATTTAAATCATTCAACAGGAATTGCATATTATTAATCTAAACCTGTGCACCTAGTCCGAATACTGAACATTATGGTCTGTTTTGACAAACTTGCAAACAGTCACAAATTTGTGACTTGCAGTCACAGCCTTATCAGGTATGTAAGTAAAACCATATGGTTACAAATATTGGGCCTGATTATTTACTGTTTTAGGCTAAAGAGAGAGCCAAATCTTTATATTATTTTTTAAAAAGAAAATAATGCCCATTATTAAATAGCTGTATCATATGCTGAGGAATGTTTTGTGTTTTAAAATATATTTTTATTTCTATAAGTGCACTTTATGTTATAATAAATTACCTGAATTAGAAGTTATAAAGAATTGAATAATCATTAAATATTCTGGAAATATGATCTCAATATTGATATGGGACATAATCCCAGATGACAATTGAGAATAAATAATATTATTGATAGAAAGAGCAACTTTGGCACGATGTGCTTTACACAGTTCAGAATGAACTAGTGACTACCCAAATCAGAGCTTTGTGAGTAACATTTAAGTTGACTTAACAGCAAATACGATTTTCAAATTCTACTTAGAAAATGAAGCCTGATTTACCTCTATTTTAGAGACAAGATAGCAAGGAGTCAAGGTGAAAGCAAACAGAAGAACAAATAATAAACTTTTAGTTGGTGATTTAATGCACTTTAAAAGGATATGGTCAAAGATGACAGGGCTCAGATTGAACCTACCCTGTATATAAATGGTTGTGTTTGGCTCCTTCAGTGCTGGTGTAACATTTTGCACTCAGTGTCCTGAGATTTGTAGCCCAATGAACTGGGATAAAAATACAGCACTGATATTTCCGATAAGACAACCAACACAGACTATTTTAAAGTAACATAGACCAATTAATTATCTGATCACAAGGCAAGGTAAACCTATACTCAATTGTGTTTCAAATCTTGTCATAATTAATAGAGAGGCTAAAGTATCAAGAAGTTATGAGTTAAGGGATGAGTTTTTCTCCTATAATCAAATATTAACATATGTTTCAATGAGTGTGGAACTAAGTGCATAGGTATTTTCAATGTCTGTGGAAGTTATCTGTCTTGTGTTCAATGATGTTATTACCTAAAGCAATCCATCTGTCCATCTCTCTCTCTCTCCCCTTCCTATGTGCTTCCCTCAGAGATATCTTATACTCTCAGTTTCCAGTTTCAGAAAAAGATTAAATATCTTGCTCAGGGACACCAATTTCATAATTTTAATCCTATTGAGTCCGTGTTTGTCTGATTCAAATATATATTTTTTCCCACTATATAATGCAGCCTATCAAAACAGAGATTCAAGTAAACTTTTTGGAGATAAACTGCTTATTGAAGTTTGCTTTTTTCTGGTTGACGCTCACAACATCCCAACCCCACTTTCTCACCTTCAACCTTTCCCCCAAAAACATCACAAAATATATGTGTGAAATATATAATTTTAAGGTTGTATTAAATGCTAATAATTAAGTATTCAAAATGTTATATCCCATGGATTTTGTTACTCTGTAGTTTTACCATCTCAAATTCCTAGTATTCATTTTATTTATATGCATACACCCTAAGGACTTTCAAATTTGTATTAAATTTATACATTGTATTTGCCAATGATATTACTAACCAGACCTATGGAAAATATTAGTTCTAACATATTTTTATTCAGTTTAACTCATGATTGATTGCATTTCATTTAATCAGAATAGAGAATATCTAAATACATTTGTATGTCTTGCTTATCTCTTGACATTGGAATTAGTTTGAATCACTTGACATGTATCTCCTTTCAAAATGAGGCCAGCATTTCAGTTGCTATTTACTTGTGCCAAATCCTGACTACATTATTTAACTCACATGGTCCTGAAGAAATGGTAGCTGTGGACTTTGTTTGTTTTTGTTCCTGTAAATCATAGGACAGAACATGTTTGAGGGCACTGTTTGAATCAGTCCCTCAGGCCTCCCTTAACGAATGGATGTCACTCAGAAACGCTGGCGATGATGACTTCTTGATTTGAACTGCACTTTTAGAGGGTTCATAAAGTGACCTACGGCCTTTCCTGCAGTCAGTTCGATGAAGATGGGAAATAGTAATTATAGTGTAATAAAGAACACGAGGACTCTATTTAAATGGCGGAATTTGCATTTAAATGGAAATTTCAAAATGAAAACATGTAAAACCTTGATAGGTACAATATTTAGTATACAGCGTATGCCAGCAGTTTGAAGCAAGCTTAATCACATGTCAGAGGGGGATGTGTAGAGGTTAGCTTTTGTGCAAGTCCAAAGGTCAGGGGTAGAGTTTTCCAGTGAGACTGAAAAGGGAAAGGTAAAATTAGCTATAGACGTGACACATTTCATCGAATTGAATTAATAAGCATATTTTCATTCATGAAAAGAGTAGGGAATCAATTCATTGGGGCACTCCAATCTTATGACCTACAGCTAGTGAAATAACTAATTGATTAACACTTAGGAAATGTAATGGAATTTAACTCTCTGAACTGCTCACAGTAATTCTGCATTAATCCATTAATTGAAAGTGTTTATTAATATGCTGGATAAGAATTAAGGAAGACACAAGTTTAAATACATTGGACAATTAGAAGGTATTTTGAAATTGACATGAAAACTTATCATGAAAATGATTTCCTTATTTTAAATAAAAGACATCCTCATAAAGATGCCTCTGCAGGGTACAAGATGGCAAATGAACTCACTTCAGGCAAATGCAGCAAATAATGTGATGAAGGCAAAATGATGTTTAAAAATCATAAAAGTTTATTTCAACCTATACTCTTTTTTGCCCAAGTAGTAATATTATTGCATAGGGCAACTAGCACAGGCTATTTTAAAGTAATATATAGACCAATTAAATCTCTAATCACAAGAAAAGGTAAGAATACATACTATTGTGTTTTAAATCTTGTCATATTAAAATATTCTTTGGCAACTAAATGAATAAAATATATTGAGTCGCTTGTTTCTTAGGTTTTGCATATTTAAAAGCTGACACCGACTGTCTGTTTTTTAAAAAGTGTGAGATCATCTATGTGAAAACAATTTCTACAATGTAGAGTGTTTTCTAATTTAAGGCAGTTAAGTCAGTATGGTAACTAATACATGAGTGTTTCTCACCCTTTCATGTTCTGCTTTTTGTTTTGTATTTAACAAAGAAAATACAAGTGCCAATGTTGTGACAGACAGAGTGACTTCATTATTTGGCTTTTCTTTAGCGTATCTATTTCCATTAAATTGAGCAGTGCAAATAAGAGAGATCACATATAGTACGCATTTTAGCTATCCATCTATACTCATGAACTCATCATTTTAGTGATTAGATAAGTTATAACATAGAAATAGAAAAGGGTCAAACTTGGATCCGGTAGATTCATGAGTCTTTTGAGTAGACTTAGTTAGGAAATAGAATTCTTTTTGGTAAATACAATAGCCTAATCAAAAAGTGACACACATTCTGTTGGCTTTAGTTTGATGCAGAATTTATTTAATGATGCCGGTTTTCTTTCAGAAGGATAAACACATTTGCACATAGTATTTGAGCTTCATTTATTAATGACTTATAGCCATTCTTTTTTTTAAATCATACTTTATGTTCTAGGGTATATGTGCACAACGTGCAGGTTTGTACATATATATACATGTGCCATGTTGGTGCATCATTCTAAAATATGTGAAGATATGTCTTCAAAATTTCAATGACCAGCAATGATACTGAGAATGTTTCCCTTCTCCCAACAATTCTATCTTCTAGATTTCATCTAATTTATTAACTGCAAAGTTGAGTCCTCCTTCTAATAGTGATGGAAATTAATTAAGAATAAAGAGGGAGGTCTCTGAAAGCTTTCATTCATGTATTCACTCATTTAACAGTTATTTAATGAATCTTTGCTATACTCTAAGTGCTATTTTTGGTATTAGACAAGTAGTAGTATATAAAATAATAAAATCCTTACATTCACTTTATGTTATGTAATAAATGTAACATAATGGCAGGTAATGAGAGAAGTTAAGAACCATATTAAGACCCAAAAAATAATGCAGCATGAAAGAAGTGCTATTTTATATAAGAAGGCAGGAGAACTGAATAAATTTAGAATTAACTATGCTGCAGACCTCCTGGGCAACATTTATGTGAATGGCGTTAAGTGTCCAGGGTATACACTATTTTATTTCATATTTTTTACAATATTAATCCACGTAATACATAAATGCAGAGTCATTTAGTCAATAAACATTGCTTAGGTGCAAGCTATGCCAGGCCCAGTGCTTGACTCAGTAATGCTGTTTTACATCTACCTGCTGGAACAATAATAATTTCTACGTATTTCTTCACTAAAGCAATATGCTAAAAAAAAAAAAAAAAAAAAAAACCTAAAAAAGAGAAAAGTCCTTATCTGCTAAATATCCAACCCTGAAATAGATATAATTTTGAGCACCTACTATGGACGAATCACCATTCCAATATTCGAGGATGAAAAAATTAATATGATTAGTTCATTTTTTTCATCCATTCATTTGTGGTCTGGATTTTGATGAGCATTTAGTATCATTTTAGAAAGGCTGGCTTTTATCCTGCTGATAATGAAAACTCATTGAAGGTTATTCATCAGTGGGAAAAATACTTTTTAAAATAGAATTTAAAAATATTAGTATGCAAGAGCACACAGAATGAATTGGAATGAAGATTGGGTCCAGATGGAGTAATAAGTAAGCCATGAAAATGATAAAGCAGGAGATGAGAATGCCATGAAGCAAGGTGCTGGTAGTGTCTGTAGAGAAGTGTATTTACTGTATTTAGTGTATTTGAATGATATTAAAGAAGTGAATCACAGGTATTGTTTCCTTTCTTCTATTTGATATTCTAAGATTAAATACAATGTTCCCATTTGTTTTTCTGTATACCTTAATTAAATGCAGAAATGAACTTCTCTAGATACATGAGAATGTTACTTGACTCCATCATTATTACATGGAATTTAATAGCATGAAGGGAAGGAGTCACACAAAAGACTTTTCACCAAAATATGTATGATGATTATCTTATGTGCATTGTCTTAAAGATTGCTTACATATTATGTATTGTTCAAAACTGCTTTTATTAATTACTTTTATATAATCAGGGAAGTTATTTTTCCTATTGTGTATAACGATTATCACTTTCTTAATGAGACTTTCACTAACTCTGGGAAAATATTCAGGCCTTGATGTATAACAGCATCTTGTTTATTGACTAGTATATGCTGTCATATTTTTACTTATGTATATCATGGTTAAATGTTATCTTAATTTTCTCAGCCTTTGGTAGTTTTCTCGGACTTGTAGGCTTATTTGCACTCAGCTTAATATTCCAGGGGTAGTAATATATTTTTAATGAAGTGGAGCATAATGTAATATATTTTACATAGACTGCAGACTGCAGATAAAGTAATTCTTTTTATGACTATATTAATAATCCACTACAAATTGAGTTCAAAATAGAATATTAGAAATTTTATGTCCATTCAAGATGGAGAAATTGACACCAACCTTTTACTTCTGCTTGAAACAACTGATAAATATATTTTTTAAATGAAACAATAGTTCTTAAGACATTGGAACAAGCAACAAAAGACAATGGCACCTGAGATTTTGAAAACAAATAGTCTTCCAACTGCCCCATACTTTCAGGCTGTGTTGCAAAAAGGAAGAAAACAAATGCAGCCTAAGTCTCCCTCACATAAGGAGATGAAGCTGGGATTCTAGAGAAGCTAAGGAAGCTGCAATTCACAGGCCTTAGTATCAGAAAAGAGAGTTGCTCAGAGAGAGAGCTCTGGAGATCTTTAGAACAGCAGTCCCCAACCATTTTGGCATCAGGAACCAGTTTCATGGAAGACAATTTTTCCACAGATGGGGAGGGTAAACCCTCATAATTTATAACACACTACTTATCTTACTCAGAAGAGTCTTGCCTCAGTATTAGAGAAAAATTGGACACAGAGTAAATCTTTCTCTTGTCCCCCCACCAAAAATTAAGAAAACCTCACCATGTTACAATAGTATCAAACTCTTTTTAAGTAACTTAAACACATTCCAGAATAAACCTAAATAATTTTTGTCTGCATGATTACAGGAACGTTTTTGTATGAATAAAAACATACCTAGTAATCAATTACATAAAGTTTTCAATGCTTATAATCCAATCAAAATTGGCCAGACCCATCAGAGAAATACAAATCAAAACCACAATGAGATACCATCTCACACCAGTTAGAATGGCAATCATTAAAAAGTCAGGAAACAACAGGTGCTAGAGAGGATGTGGAGAAATAGGAACACTTTTACACTGTTGTTGGGATTGTAAACTAGTTCAGCCATTGTGGAAAACAGTGTGGCGATTCCTCAAGGATCTGGAACTAGAAATACCATATGACCCAGCCATCTCATTACTGAGTATATACCCAAAGGATTATAAATCATGCTGCTATAAAGACACATGCACACTTATGTTCATTGTGGCACTATTCACAATAGCAAAGACTTGGAATCAACCCAAATGTCCATCAGTGACAGACTGGATTAAGAAAATGTGGCACATATACCCCATGGAATACTATGCAGCCATAAAAAAGGATGAGTTTGTGTCCTTTGTAGGGACATGGATGCAGCTGGAAACCATCATTCTCAGCAAACTATCACAAGAACAGAAAACCAAACACCACATGTTCTCACTCATAGGTGGAAATTGAAGAATGAGATCACTTGGACTCGAGAAGGGGAACATCACACAGTGGGGCCTATTGTGGGGAGGAGGGAGTGGGGAGGGATGGCATTAGGAGTTATACCTGATGTAAATGACAAGTTGATGGGTGCTAACGAGTTAATGGGTGCAGTACACCAACATGGCACTTGTATACATACATAACAAAACTGCACGTTTTGCACATGTACCCTAGAACTTAAAGCATAATGAAAAAAATTTTAAAAAAATTTGGCAAGGCATAAAAAGAAGAAGAATGATAAAACCTATTATAAGGATTACAGTCAATCAAAAGTAACATAAATGACAAACCTGTTGGTATCAGCATAGGAGGCATTAAAACAGATACAACTGTATTTCATAGACCCACAAAGCTAGAGGAAAACTGTAACATGTAAATTAGAGACATGGAAAGTACAGTGCGACCCAAATGAAACTTCTAAAAGTGAAAACCACAATGACTGAGATGAACACTACACAAGATAGAATTAAGAGAAGGTTATTTATTGTAGCAAAAAGTATTATTGATCAAAGTAATAAAAATGATCCAATATGAAACACAGAAAAGAATGACTAGAAAACAAACACACTTATTAATATCAAACATAAGTGAGGTGATGGGTATGTATGTTTGTGTCCTAATATATGTATAACTGGATTTCCTCAAGGGAAGTCAAAATTAGAAGAAATGTTTCAAAAAATTATTGCCCAACATTATCCAAAATTGAAGGGAATTATAAATACACAAATTAAAGAACACTAATCACATGAAACGAGAAGAAAACTACACAAAATTACCATAAAATTATTGAAAATCTGTTATAAAGGGAGAATTCCAAAAACAACCAGATAAAAAATGAACAAATGAACAAATATAAGAATGACAGCTGACTTTTCTTTGGAAATATTGTAAACTGGAAGATAGTGAGGAACTCTGTATAGTAATGAAATAAAAATAAAGTATCATCTGTCTAAAATTTTAAAATCAGGGAAAATAGTTTTCAGAAATTTGGGGAGACTCAACTATTTGAGATGTACAAAAACTGAAACAACTTCATTCACTGTAAGAAATAATGAGGAGTCCTCCAGGTAGCAATGTAAAATACTGAATAAAAATCTGAATCTACACATAGGAATGCAGAAAATAAAAAATATTGATACAATGGACATTTAAAATAAAGCTCTTTAAAAGTTAATTTATTGTATATGGGAAAAGCTATGGCAATGCATTGCAGGGATTTATAATGGGATAGAGGATAGTAGTCTAGGCTTTGTAGAACCATTATTCTGTTTGTTTCATAACATTTTAAAAAGGAAAAAAAAACTTTATTTTTTTTTTCTGAGATTATAAAAAATACAGGCTGTGTGTTAAATGTGGTCCACAGGATACAGTGTACCAATCCTTCTTTACAACATATGTAAGAATAAAACATATGACAATTGCTGAAAGGCTACTGTTATAAATTCTTATTTTAAACACAGAAAGGTAAAATATCATTTGAATATAGCTCATGATAAGCTATACTTGTGCACTAAAATACATAAACAATAACTAAAGTAACACAACAAAAATTTTGCCAAAATCCAAAACAAAATAAAATAATAAAATACATTTGACCCTTGAACGATGCAAGGATTAGCTGCGTCAACCCCCTGCATAGTCAATAATCTATATATAACTTCTGGTTTCCCAAAAACTTAACTACTAATAGCCTACTGTTGACCAGAAGCTTTGCAGGTAACATAAATAATTGAACAATACATATTTTGTATGATATATGTATATATCGTATATAATCATATATATCATATGCTTTATTTTTACAGTAAAGTAGGCCAGAGTAAAGAAAAAATTAAGAAAATCAAAGAAAAGAGAAAATATACTTACTGTTTATTAAGTGGAAGTGGATCATCATAAAAGTCTTCATCCTCATCATTGTCACATTGAGTATGCTAAGGAAAAGAAGGAAAAGAAGGGGTTAGTCTTGCTGTCTTAGGTGTCACAGAGATGTAAAGAGTGACGATAAAAAGGGGAGTCAGGTCCAGGCTGTGTAAATTTATGTAAATACATCATAAGTTCTGTCTGATGGTTTTGCTTTGTCATTTTTCTAAAAATGTTTCCATATGGTGCCAATTTCTTTCTACTATTTTCTTTAGATTCAGTGTCTGCATCATAGAAGTGTCCATGTGGTAAAAGAAGTAAAAAAAAAAAAAAAAAAAAAGGAATGTTTCCGCCAAATTGTCTAATGTCAATTTGTTTTCTGACATTGCTTCTTACATATCCTTATTGTCTGGCAATGGTTTAGACACACTCATCTTCATCAGGTTGTCTTCTGCTAATTCCTATAGTGTGTTGTCTACTAGATCTTGAAATTTTCTAAGATTCATATCTTAAAATGCTTTACACTCATTTTCTCTTTTCTTTTTCTTTTAACTACATCCATAGTCTCTTTCATTATTTCTTGATTGGCTCTGTTGTAAATCTGGTGAAGTCACACACAACATCTGAACACAGTTTTCCTGCAGAAATTTATTGGTTTGAGCTTGATAACTTTCACAGCTTTTCTGTAACAAGAATGCATCTTCAATAGTGTAATCATCGCACATTTTCATGATGTTCTCTCTATGGAGGATCTTTTCTATAATGTTGACAATCCTTTCATACTGTATCATTTATAGTGAACCTTAAAGGGCCTTATGACTCTCTTAATCTAGAGGCTGAATCAAATACATTGCATTTGGAAGCAAGTAGACCACTTCAATACTTTCAGTATAGTACTCATGGAGTTCCAGGTGGCTAGGGATATTGTTCAATACCAGAAGAATTTTCAAAGGCAATCCCTTTACTGTTGAGGAACTTCTGACTTAGGGACTAAGCATCAGTGAAATCAATCCAGATGAAAGGTTCTCCTTGCCAGGCCTTCCTGTTATACAACGAAAAGGCTGGCACCTGGTGTTTATCATTTTCCTTCAAGGTTTGAGTTTAGCAGCTTTTTAAATGAGGACAGTCCTTACCATTAATCCAACTGCATTTACACCAAACAGTAGAGTTAGCTTAAACTTTTCTGCTTCAAGTCCTGGTAATAGCTTCTCGTCCATACTCATAAATGTCTTTTTGGAATATTTTTCCCAGAATAGAGCACTTTCAACTGAATGAAAACCTTGTTCAGGCAGATATTCTTTCTTCTCATTGATTCTCTTACTATATATAATTTATGCATTCATGACAGATCTAACTTTTTTTATTTTTTGTATTTTCAGGCTATGTGTTTTGTCTAGGATTGTTTTCAAATTGTCGTAAATCTTCAAATATTTTACAACGCATTTACTGAAAAATATTAATATATATGTAGACCTATGCAGTTCAAACTCAGGTTGTTCAGGAGTGAATTGTATACTTAATATACTTTCAAGAGACAGAAAAAGAGAAAAGTATACAAAAAACAGATAGGACTAATAGACAATACATAGCACAGTGGCCTGGCGTGGCGGCTCACACCTATAATCCCAGCAATTTGGGAGGCCAAGGCAGGCAGATCACGAGGTCAGGAGATCAAGACCATATCCTGGCTAACACAGTGAAACCCTGTCTCTACTAAAAGTATAAAAAATTAGCCGGGTGTGGTGGTGAGCGTCTGTAGTCCCAGCTACTCAGGAGGCTGAGGCAGGAGAATGGCCTGAACCCAGGAAGCGGAGCTTACAGTGAGCCATGATTGCACCACTGCACTCCAGCTTGGGTGACAGAGCAAGACTCTGTCTCCAAAAAAAAAAAAAAAAAGAAAGAAAGAAAAGAAAATACATAGCAAAGTGATTTATTTAAAATGAACTATACCACCAATAACTTAAATGGTCTGGATATCTCAATTAAAAGAAGGCATTATCATATTTGATAAAAAAAAAAAAAGGTGACACCAACGTATGTTGACTAGATCACAGACACACACAGATTATAATAATAGAGGAAATATACTATCTTAATATCATGGTATAAAAATATATCAGGATAAATATACATTAATCAAACAAAAACTGGAATGTTAAGTTGGTTCTAGAGAAAAGAATATCACAAAGGATATAAAAATCATTTTATAACAGTAATGCAGTGAATTCATCAAGAAGATGTAAACATGGATGCATGTAATATTAGAGCTTCACGATATATGCACTGTATCTAATACAACTGATAAAAATACACAGAAAAATAAACATAACCACAATTAGAAACTGAACAAGTAGATAACTTTCAATAGAAAGTCAAGAACACTATGTGGGCTCACATATATTTAGTGATTGAGAAATGAGAAATGCCATCCTATCACTTTCCCAGGGCTGCCACTGCAAAGTAGAACAAACTAGGTAGCTTAAACACAGAAATTTATTGCTGCACGACTCTGGGGAATAGAAATCCAAAGTCATGGTGTTGGTAGAATCACGTTTTCTTGAAGTCTCTAGAAGACAGCCTTCATTATCTCTTCCTAACTTCTGTTGATGGCCATACATCCTTGGCATCCCTTGACTGGCAGGCACATCAGTCCAATCTTCCCTTTTGCTGTCACACAGGATTCTCTCTGTGTTTCTGTCTCTCCTCTTATTGTAAAGACATTAGTTATGTTAGATTAAGGGTACACTCTACTGAAGTATGGCCTAATCTTGACATAACTAATTAAATCTGCAATGACTCCATTTCCAAACAAGTCACATTGTGAGGTATTAGAGGTTAGGACTTCAACATAACTTTTGAGGGACACAATACAACCCATATTAGCTACAGTTAAATTTTCGGTAATGTAGGGTATGCATTCTTGGTAAATTGATTTTCAATTGCATTCATAAAATATGACAGAAAAAGGGAAGACCTGAAAGTTACTCCAAGCTTAAAGCTTGAGTCTCTAGGAAAAACACAGAGCCAGTTACAGAAAAAGGGAATAATATATTCTATTTTGAAATTGGTGAATTTTAGGCAGTAATGGGTCATTATTTATCGTTTCTGTTTACTGATTTTCCTCCTGAAGGAAGAAGAGATGATTTGGACAAAGGTTGTGTACATCTGTATCTCCTTTCTTACCAAAAAAGCACTGGTCTCTTATCCACTAAATCACTTCATCTACCACTCTATGTACTGGCTCTCATAACAAGTATTGAGGACATTCTCATTCTTTGCATAGATGTGACAGATGAAGTAATAATACTATACAATGCAAAGAAAAACTAATTTGTTAAACAAAACACGGAGTCCTACATCTGTAACGTTGGTGGGTGTTGCATGCACTAAGGGCTCCAGAGGACACAAAGAGTCTGGAACAATGAGATAGAGGAGTAATCATAGTAACAGAACAAGAGACAAACCAGTACAATGACATACTCATCAATATTGAGAACCCAGATGATCAAGATCAGCTGTTGCCCAGCTGACTCTTACACATAGCTAAAAGATGAAAGGAAAACACAAACAAATAATAAAAATGGAAAACTTTTTATTCAATTTGGAGGAAATAAGTGGTAATCTTGAAGAAAGTAATTTCAATAAAATTTTTGTATTGAAAATACAATTATTGGGATTTAAAGAGGAAAAGTAGATATTAATCATATTTTAAATTATTTTTTATTCAAAGCAAATAGACAGTGGTAGCATGAAAAAGTACAAACAATGATAGGTTTTGGTTTTCTTTCAACAAGGGAATTGTTCTAACCAAATACGTTAGATAAGAAGATGAAGCCTATGAATAAAAAGGCTAAAAATACAGGAGAGAGAAAACATCACATATTGGATTACAGGATATTTGCAAAACTCATATTTCTCTGAACCATTGTATCTGCTTTTCCTTCCACTTTCCTTCTGAATCCATTCAATTTTTTCCACTGCAAATAATTCATTCATTTGTTGAGTGTCTGATAAACAAATATAATAATGTAGTGTGGCTTAATGTTCTGTAATTTGAGTTGTAATGTGGTAATATTATCAGATTCAAAAAGAGTTAATCTAATTTTGAGAAATGTTGTTATTCATTCTAAAATGATCTCAGAAATCCTGTCTTTTACTTTATATTGTAAGCTCCTTCCTTCTTTCCTTCCTTCCTTCCTTCCTTCCTTCCTTCCTTCCTTCCTTCCTTCCTTCTTTCCTTCCTCTGTCTCTCCTTTTCTCCACCAACGTCCGCCCACCTGTTCAACGTCCGTCTGTCCCGTCCCGGCGGTCTGCCCGTTCCCGGCCCCGTCCCGTCCGTCCATTCACCGTCCACCACCACCTGATCGTCCGGGACAGCATTCTCACTCTGTCAGCTTCAGGCTGGAGTGCAGTGGTGTGATGTTGGCTCACTACAACCTCCGCCTCCCGGGTTCAAGAGATTCTGCTGCCTCAGTCTCCCAAGTAGCTGGGACTACAGGCACACACCACCATACCTGGCTAGTTTTTGTATTTTTAGTAGAGACATGGTTTCACCATGTTGGTCAGGCTGGTCTTGAACTCCTGACCTCAAGTGATCCACCCACCTTGGCCTCCCAAGGTGCTGGAATTACAGGCGTGAGCTACCACTCCTGGCCTTGTTCTTTTATAATAGATATTTATTGCTCAGTATTTAAAGAAAGTTACATTAGTTTTTTCAATGACTTTTTTAAGAATCTATGAGTAAATATAATTGCTTTTACCATATAGTGAATGCTTGCTATTTTCTATGCAAATATTGACTAATTCAATCATTGCAATAACTATGTTAGTCAGTTTTATACGCATTTGCAATCGGGAAAACGGATACACAAAAAAAGTTGTTATATTCCCCAAGCTACATGTTTTATAAAATGTGAAGATAGAGTGACACTAAGTAATCAGGTTGTAGAGTTCTCATTCTTATTTGCTACAGTGTGTTGTCTCATGGGCTCAATTTACCCATATTTCTATCATTTCCAAGAGTGAGTGTGAAAGAGAATACGTTTATATGTTTTGAGTAATATTCACTACTCTTCTCTTTGTTGTCTTTCCATGAACTTTAAACATAAGAAATTTTAAGTTTTACAAAGTGTAACATAAGAGAAATCAAACTGTATGTGTGTGAGTGCACACGCCTTTGCTGCTCTTCACCTCTCCAGTGAACTTCAAGTTCAGGTATTAATTCTAAAAGTTAAAGTTGTGCTGCACTTCAATATTCTCATGTAACAAAACTACGAACTATCTGAAATAGTCGATATTACAAGAGAGTCTTATAAAGGATATGCCAGCCAATTTCTGACATATATAATGTTAGGGACCTTAGTACAACCATGTTTCAGCAGTAGCTGAAAGGTTAATGGAATTGGGATTTTGTGTGGACATGACTGATTTTCCTCCTGCAGAAAGAGAAGGATGGGGGAAAGAAACTGATTTGGATAAAGACCTTTAAAATCATTCACATCTGCAGCTTCCTTTTTAAGGGAAGCACAGCACATGTCTCTTCGACAGCAAATCACTCTAATCTCTTAGAGGCATCCAAAGCTTATCAAAGGAAACATTGTTCAACCAAGAATAAGCTAAGAGACAAAATTAAAAAGTTTGAGAAGAGCAAAAACAAACCCTGTGATTCTACTAAATCTGAGTAGTATTTCTCTTTTAAAGTTAGTATGTTATTGGTATAAAACCTGAATATTTAAAGGCATGACTTCTGGCTCCTGAACATTATATTACAATTTTCAGGGTACATTTCTATCATCGTTCCTATAAAGAATGAATTTAAAACTTCATTTTAAATAGTATCAAGATGACACTCTACAGCAGTTTGCCATGAAGGACATTACTTCTTTTTTCCTTATACATGAAGAAACTGATTTTATTTTTTTTAAGCCTTCCAATAGAAGTCTTTGTTCGGCCTTTGGATCCTTGTTGGGATATGGCCGTTGACTCACGATTTGGCAATTCTTCACAAGGCAATGCCATCGCAGCTACAAGGGCAAAGCAAGGCAGAGTTGAAACCATTTATTCAGCACTACATTATTCTAAAAATTGATTTTGATGCATATGCCCAATATAAGATTTTGCGGAAATTATTCTAATATATTCTGTACTTTATAATTTTATGTGTGATTTTAATTTTTTTAAAGTTGAATAAAAAGTGTGCAAAGGAAGAAAAAGGCTGAAAATAAGCAGCATGGTGTTCCATTTTTTTCGTTGTCATAAATTTTAAGTTGCCTTGATTTACAAATATTCTGCAAATTTACAAATGTTATAGAAATCTTACAAATGTTCTTTCTATTTTTTACATGTAAACTTCACTCATTTTTCATATAGAATATATAAATATCTTCCCTCTTAGAAACAGATTTACCAAAAATTATTTCTGCACTTAAATAAATAAAATATATTACATATTATAAACTAGGAATGTTGGTTGCAGATTGAAATGAAATAAGTGCATATTGGTATTTAGCATCATTTTGATTGCAGTATTTTTTGCCAAAGATGTTTAAGATGAATAAAATAAACCAAAACTATAGCTCTGATAATATGCCACAAATTTTGATTGATTGTTATCACCTGATGGCCCCTCTTCACCTTTCTCTGTAAAACAGAAAATAAATTAGACACAGAAAACATTGATTCTTCATTCCTGATGCAGTTAATATTTACCCTACTGATGATAACATATTTATTTAATATTTCAAACTAGGAAAGCGAAAAGCAGACACATAAATTTATACTATTGACATGAAATAGTAAATGTTAATGTAGTCTGGGTGTAGAAACCCAGATACAGCTAAAGAAAGGCATATAAGATAAAGGAATATGAGATGGCAACAGTTTTAGAGTTCACATAGCCCAACACTTTTGTTAAAGCCAGAGAAACTGGAGCCCGCATATGACAGATGCCAAGGTCAAACAATTATCAGTAATAATAAATTCTAGGAAGGAAAAAAATAACATGGTGGTTAAGAATAGTCCCTGCACTTAAGTGATCTGAATCTTGAAAGATAAAATGTTTTGTAGTCATTCTAAGAGTGGGGAAAAGAGAATTACAAGCAGAGAAAGTGAAATTAACAAAGTCCATATACAGAATCCTGAAAGAAATAGTACAATATATTTAAGAAAAAAAAAATTAAAATTTATCTTTCTGAGGAATTGAGCAGATGAAAAGGAGAAATTTGGGGAGCTGGCTAGAGTTTAGATAAATAGTGCTGAATCTTCTATGTCATGTTTAAGAATATTTCATGATAATATAAGATATTGAAAAAGAAATAAATTGTTGATATAGGAGCAAGAGTGAACAATAAGAAGTGTTTAGTTGCAAGAGTGTGCAGTAAGTGATGGGTGGGTGCTATCTATATATTAGAAGACAGAATGAATGGGACTTGCAGTTATGCAAGTTATGGAGAGAGAAGAATCAGGATTGATTGCCAGGTTTTGGATTTGAAAGGTGAATCTCATTGGGTGGGTTAAGGGTGAATGAGAAATAAAAAAGTGTTGTGAAGTCCATCAACTGATACAGTTTGGAGACACCATGCAGTGTAGAGTTCACAGAAGAGGTATAAGGCTGGAGATTTGAGAATTGTCTGCAATGTTCCTAAACACTGAAGTGAATTAGATTTCCATAGAGAAAAATAGTGGGGGCAGAATTTTCTTAAATGAAAAAAACAGACGTCATTTAGGAGTTAGCAAGAAAATTAAAAAACAAAACAAAAACAGTGTCATATAATCTATACATTTCGAGAGGATGAAAATAGTAAATTGTGCCAAATATTGTCAAAAGATCAAGGAAACTGGAGACAGAGGTATCCACTGTATTTGGCAACAGACAATTTGACCTCAAAAAAGATCTGTTTCAGTAGAGCAGTGCTGATAAATCTAGAATAAAGTAAACAGAAGATAAATTGGACAATCTTTGCTAAACATGGCAGATGGAAAGCACACATTTATTTTCAGTTCTCCAAAAAATCCAGCTAAATGAGAGTAATGTATTTAAAAAACCATAAACTCCAAATGACAAAGTGAAGAACACATTAAATAACAATAGAATAAAATATTGTAAATAAAAGCAAATTGACAAATGTTAGCATACTGGATAATGTTGAAACTTTAAATGAACGGCCCAGATGAAAAAATCTTTAGATTCTGACATTTGTAGATCTTTATATAAAACAGGCAGCTTGCTACTTCATTGCCTTACAGAGAAGCCTTTCAAACCAATCCCTATACACTACATGCACACAGAGATGCCAGTCTCTCTCATAAAATTGCACTTTTTACCTCAACAAACCCCCAAGAATCACCAATTACTTGGTAAAAATCTCTAATGTGGGACAAGAATGAAACAGGCACAATGAAACAATAACAAAATCAATCAGAACCCAAAATTCAGAGATGAAACAACTATAACATACAAATTACACATAATAATGAAACTGCTAGTAATACTAATATAAATAAACATTTAGAAATCATCTAAGAGCATTTGGAAATCAAATGCTGTTAACAAATACATAAAAGTAAAAGAAATATCGGTGATAGTATTGGGTGGGAGCCAACTGTATTAGCTCATAAAAACCACTTCTTCAAGTTTCATGAAATTTTGTGAGCTATGGTTAAATAATAAATTATAAAGTTAGTGTTAAATACATTATATTTACAACAAAAGATATTCAAACATCAATTCCTAATTATTTTAATGCATTTTCCTGTTATATATGCTCTTGATGTTATTTAAATCTATTGCTCCTGTGACGACAGCAGCAGCCCATTTGGAACAGCTGCTCTGAAGACTCTGGCGGAAGTGAGGGAGGTGCTGCTTGGATTGCACGCTCTGCAGGGCTGTTGCCAGCCAGGAACAAGTGGGAGCCCCACCTTCTACTGAGTTAATGGGGTGGGAGTCCTGTACTCTTGGGCACAGCTGCAACTGCCAAGCCGTGGCTCTAGATCTGGGCATCCCTGAGCTCTTGGGGACCCAGTAAGCCCCTGCCACTGCAGGCTTGTAAGTGCCTGCTCCCACTGCCTGACCTCTCCCTGCTTCCGGCACCTGCTCTTGTGTGAAGCAAAGTAGTGGCCGAACCCAGGTGCTGTCATGACCTGGCTGGGTGTGTGCATGCTTGGGGCGACACTGAAACTCCAGCTCCCTGCCACCTTGGCTAACTCCAGACTTTGGGTGCAGATGAATGTGGGAAGGAGGAGTGGTGTGTTGGGGCGGGGGGCGGTTGCTGAGGGCAGCTCATCCCAGGCATGCAGGCACCCCTTAGCACAAACAGTCTGGGTGTTGTGGAAAGCATGTTGATGGCAGGAGAAAGACATGTTAATGTTCCTGGACAGAAAGGGATGGGTCCCTAAGCAGAAAGGGGTGGGTCACTGATGAAACCTCACCTTCAAGATGGGGACAGCCTGAACCCTGGGGGCTGGGCTGCCAGGTACCGGTGGAGGCTGTGGCTGTGAGTGAGAACTTAGAGTGTTTTTTCTGGGCTCACCCATGGCCACTCAAGGCCCAATCAGCATACCCTTCCTCCCTTCTGAGCCCATAAAAACCCTGGAATCTGCCAGACTCAGATACAGGGACTACCAGCTGTGGGAAGAAGCTACTCACTTCAGTTCTCCTCTTCTGCTGAGAGCGGGACACTCGTCAGGCTGAGCTGCCTGCAGAAAGGAGGTACCCACTTTGGGTTTCCTGAGTCGAGCTCCTCTCCATCTTGCTCACCCTCTAGTTGTCCACATATCTCATTCTTCCTGGATGTGGGACAAGAACTTGGGACCCACTGAATGGCAGGACGGAAAGAGCTGTAACAAACAGACTGAAATATGCTCGCAGCTTGCCAAATTGTGGTCAATGAGAAGGAGAGAAGAATGGCAGCCCTTTGGGGAGCCAAGACTTAGGATCTCCCCAAGCCAGGGCTTTGACACCCACTTTGGGGCTTTGTGGTTCTCAGCACCTCCAAACTTCTGGGCGCCACTGTGTTCCCCAGTGGCGGCGGTGGAAGCCTCTTCAGTACACCTGGTCCAGCCATAGCCTTGCACTAAACTGGCACCTGTGCTGGTGCCTGGAACTGCCACCCCTGCCACAGCTGGCACACTTGGCTGTGTGCTGCGGCCGGGCCCCACACTTGCTCACATAACCCTTGCCACTCCACACCTGGCTCACCTTTGGCAGGCATGGGATCTGGGCTGGCAGCCTGAGCAAAGCACAGCCTGCAACTAGCACAGCCTGTCGCGTCTACTGGGCAGAATGAGCCCAGCAGACCCAAGTAAAACTCGGGTAAAGGTGTCACCGACCACAAAGACTTCTGGCTGGAAAAGTGACACCCTAAGGATCCTGTGACATCAGTAGATAGGAAATTCTATTAATAATGAGATATAACACGTCCCTTTCCACCTCCCCATTCAGTATTCTCAGGTTGTAGCTTGAAATTGGTCCTACAGGAAATGTTTATATCATATAAATTGGCAAACACAATAAACCTTGGCATGATTTATTGTTTTATGAAATGTCTATAGATTTTCTTAAAATATAAAATCTTAAAAGTGTAAATTATGCTTAAAATTTATCATAGTTTTACACTATGAGTAGAATCAAAAACTGAGGAACTGTTCTTTCAGTATTTCAGATGATCCACTCCAATAAAGAAATAGCACATGCCATTGATGAATGAGTGAGGTTCCTAATATATGTCTTTGTTGTTTCGCTGTTTTGTACTTATTAAAGTAAATGAATATATCAACCAATAATCATATTTGTTAATTGCAGCCATAAGTTGAATACAGAGAAAAAAATCTGAAAAAAAGTCAATGAAGTCATTCTGTGAGAATATATTGCTATTTGGAATTTAAGACTGAGTATGTTATATTTTACTGTATGTAACTTGTATGCTATATATCCTTTATATCAGGAAGCATTTTATTCAACAGGCATGCACATGTATTTCCATACATTTTGCCAGAAAATTTTGTGAGAAAATACAAGAAAATCAATGCTTAATCCTGGCGATCTAATACCTAATCATGAGATTTTCAAAGGAGAGAAAGGAGAAATTGGAGAGTAGTAGGTTATTAAAAAATTATAGAGGACTATGTCTCAGAATAAAACTTACCTACTTAGAAACCAACAAAAATAATTTTAAAAATACAGAACAAAACGCATGACCAAAACAAATCAGAACATTGAGATAAAGAAAAGTTATAAAACCTTCCATAGATAGCGATAGAAAAGAACAACTAGAAAGTAAAAATATGAATAAATAAAAATCAAAATCTATTAACTTTAGAAGATAAATTTTGGAAATAGTAACTTTTTTTAAAATGTCCTTTAAATTCTGAGGGAGTTTAGTATACTACACTAGCCAAATTATCCATTGGATTTAAAGCAAAATAACAAACATATTCTGTACATGTAGCATTTCAAAACCTTCCTCCTATGTACCCTTTCCCCAGAAGCTCCTAGGGGATATACTCCATGAAAACATTACTAATGATAAATAGGAACATAATAGATTCAGGAAATAGATTCAGTAATTCCAGTAGAAAAGAGGGCAAATAGGGGCGGAGCAAGATGGCCGAATAGGAACAGCTCCAGTCTCCAACTCCCAGCGCGAGCGACACAGAAGACCGGTGATTTCGGCATTTTCAACTGAGGTACTGGGTTCATCTCACTGGGGAGTGCCGGACGATCGGTGCTGGTCAGCTGCTGCAGCCCGACCAGCGAGAGCTGAAGCAGGGCGAGGCATTGCCTCACCTGGGAAGCGCAAGGGGGAAGGGAATCCCTTTTCCTAGCCAGGGGAACTGAGACACACAACACCTGGAAAATCGGGTAACTCCCACCCCACTACTGCGCTTTAAGCAAACAGGCACACCAGGAGATCATATCCCACACCTGGCCGGGAGGGTCCCACGCCCACGGAGCCTCCCTCATTACTAGCACAGCAGTCTGTGATCTACCGGCAAGGCAGCAGCGAGGCTGGGGGAGGGGCGCCCGCCATTGCTGAGGCTTAAGTAGGTAAACAAAGCTGCTGGGAAGCTCCAACTGGGTGGAGCTCACAGCAGCTCAAGGAAACCTGCCTGTCTCTGTAGACTCCACCTCTGGGGACAGGGCACAGCTACACAACAACAACAACAACAACAACAAAGCAGCAGAAAACTCTGCAGACGCAAACGACTCTGTCTGACAGCTTTGAAGAGAGCAGTGGATCTCCCAACACGGAGGCTGAGATCTGAGAACGGACAGACTGCCTGCTCAAGTGGGTCCCTGACCCCTGAGTAGCCTAACTGGGAGACATCCCCCACTAGGGGCAGTCTGACACCCCACACCTCACAGGGTGGAGTACACCCCTGAGAGGAAGCTTCCAAAGCAAGAATCAGACAGGTACACTCGCTGTTCAGAAATATTCTATCTTCTGCAGCCTCTGCTGCTGATACCCAGGCAAACAGGGTCTGGAGTGGACCTCAAGCAATCTCCAACAGACCTACAGCTGAGGGTCCTGACTGTTAGAAGGAAAACTATCAAACAGGAAGGACACCTACACCAAAACCCCATCAGTACGTCACAATCGTCAAAGACCAGAGGCAGATAAAACCACAAAGATGGGGAAAAAGCAGGGCAGAAAAGCTGGAAATTCAAAAAATAAGAGTGCATCTCCCCCGGCAAAGGAGCGCAGCTCATCGCCAGCAACGGATCAAAGCTGGACGGAGAATGACTTTGATGAGATGAGAGAAGAAGGCTTCAGTCCATCAAATTTCTCAGAGCTAAAGGAGGAATTACGTACCCAGCGCAAAGAAACTAAAAATCTTGAAAAAAAGTGGAAGAATTGATGACTAGAGTAATTAATGCAGAGAAGGTCATAAACGAAATGAAAGAGATGAAAACCATGACACGAGAAATACGGGACAAATGCACAAGCTTCAGTAACCGACTCGATCAACTGGAAGAAAGAGTATCAGCGATTGAGGATCAAATGAATGAAATGAAGCGAGAAGAGAAAGCAAAAGAAAAAAGAAGAAAAAGAAATGAACAAAGCCTGCAAGAAGTATGGGATTATGTAAAAAGACCAAATCTACGTCTGATTGGGGTGCCTGAAAGTGAGGGGGAAAATGGAACCAAGTTGGAAAACACTCTTCAGGATATCATCCAGGAGAACTTCCCCAACCTAGTAGGGCAGGCCAACATTCAAATCCAGGAAATACAGAGAACGCCACAAAGATACTCCTCGAGAAGAGCAACTCCAAGACACATAATTGCCAGATTCACCAAAGTTGAAATGAAGGAAAAAATCTTAAGGGCAGCCAGAGAGAAAGGTCGGGTTACCCACAAAGGGAAGCCCATCAGACTAACAGCAGATCTCTCGGCAGAAACTCTACAAGCCAGAAGAGAGTGGGGGCCAATATTCAACATTCTTAAAGAAAAGAATTTTAAACCCAGAATTTCATATCCAGCCAAACTAAGTTTCATAAGTGAAGGAGAAATAAAATGCTTTACAGATAAGCAAATGCTTAGAGATTTTGTCACCACTAGACCTGCCTTACAAGAGACCCTGAAGGAAGCACTCAACATGGAAAGGAACAACCGGTATCAGCCATGGCAAAAACATGCCAAAATGTAAAGACCATCGAGGCTAGGAAGAAACTGCATCAACTAACGAGCAAAATAACCAGTTAATATCATAATGGCAGGATCAAGTTCACACATAACAATATTAACCTTAAATGTAAATGGACTAAATGCTCCAATTAAAAGACGCAGACTGGCAAACTGGATAAAGAGTCAAGACCCATCAGTCTGCTGTATTCAGGAGACCCATCTCACACGCAGAGACATACATAGGCTCAAAATAAAGGGATGGAGGAAGATTTACCAAGCAAATGGAGAACAAAAAAAAGCAGGGGTTGCAATACTAGTCTCTGATAAAACAGACTTTAAACCATCAAAGATCAAAAGAGACAAAGAAGGCCATTACATAATGGTAAAGGGATCAATTCAACAGGAAGAGCTAACTATCCTAAATTTATATGCACCCAATACAGGAGCACCCAGATTCATAAAGCAAGTCCTTAGAGACTTACAAAGAGACTTCGACTCCCATACAATAATAATGGGAGACTTCAACACTCCACTGTCAACATTAGACAGATCAACGAGACAGAAAGTTAACAAGGATATCCAGGAATTGAACTCATCTCTGCAGCAAGCAGACCTAATAGACATCTATAGAACTCTCCACCCCAAATCAACAGAATATACATTCTTCTCAGCACCACATCGTACTTACTCCAAAATTGACCACGTAATTGGAAGTAAATCACTCCTCAGCAAATGTACAAGAACAGAAATTATAACAAACTGTCTCTCAGACCACAGTGCAATCAAACTAGAACTCAGGACTAAGCAACTCAATCAAAACCGCTCAACTACATGGAAACTGAACAACCTGCTCCTGAATGACTATTGGGTACATAACGAAATGAAGGCAGAAATAAAGATGTTCTTTGAAACCAATGAGAACAACATACCAGAATCTCTGGGACACATTTAAAGCAGTGTGTAGAGGGAAATTTATAGCACTAAATGCCCACAAGAGAAAGCAGGAAAGATCAAAAATTGACACTCTAACATCGCAATTAAAAGAACTAGAGAAGCAAGAGCAAACACATTCGAAAGCTAGCAGAAGGCAAGAAATAACTAAGATCAGAGCAGAACTGAAGGAGATAGAGACACAAAAAACCCTCCAAAAAATCAATGAATCCAGGAGTTGGTTTTTTGAAAAGATCAACAAAATTGACAGACCGCTAGCAAGACTAATAAAGAAGAAAAGAGAGAAGAATCAAATCGACGCAATTAAAAATGATAAAGGGGATATCACCACTGACCCCACAGAAATACAAACTACCATCAGAGAATACTATAAACACCTCTACGCAAATAAACTGGAAAATCTAGAAGAAATGGATAATTTCCTGGACACTTACACTCTTCCAAGACTAAACCAGGAAGAAGTTGAATCCCTGAATAGACCAATAGCAGGCTCTGAAATTGAGGCAATAATTAATAGCCTACCAACCAAAAAAAGTCCAGGACCAGATGGATTCACAGCTGAATTCTACCAGAGGTACAAGGAGGAGTTGGTACCATTCCTTCTGAAACTATTCCAATCAATAGAAAAAGAGGGAATCCTCCCTAACTCATTTTATGAGGCCAACATCATCCTGATACCAAAGCCTGGCAGAGATACAACAAAAAAAGAGAATTTTAGACCAATATCCCTGATGAACATCGATGCAAAAATCCTCAATAAAATACTGGCAAACCGGATTCAGCAACACATCAAAAAGCTTATCCACCATGATCAAGTGGGCTTCATCCCTGGGATGCAAGGCTGGTTCAACATTCGCAAATCAATAAACATAATCCAGCATATAAACAGAACCAAAGACAAGAACCACATGATTATCTCAATAGATGCAGAAAAGGCTTTTGACAAAATTCAACAGCCCTTCATGCTAAAAACGCTCAATAAATTCGGTATTGATGGAACGTACCTCAAAATAATAAGAGCTATTTATGACAAACCCACAGCCAATATCATACTGAATGGGCAAAAACTGGAAAAATTCCCTTTGAAAACTGGCACAAGACAGGGATGCCCTCTCTCACCACTCCTATTCAACATAGTGTTGGAAGTTCTGGCTAGGGCAATTAGGCAAGAGAAAGAAATCAGGGGTATTCAGTTAGGAAAAGAAGAAGTCAAATTGTCCCTGTTTGCAGATGACATGATTGTATATTTAGAAAACCCCATTGTCTCAGCCCAAAATCTCCTTAAGCTGATAAGCAACTTCAGCAAAGTCTCAGGATACAAAATTAATGTGCAAAAATCACAAGCATTCTTATACACCAGTAACAGACAAACAGAGAGCCAAATCATGAATGAACTTCCATTCACAATTACTTCGAAGAGAATAAAATACCTAGGAATCCAACTTACAAGGGATGTAAAGGACCTCTTCAAGGAGAACTACAAACCACTGCTCAGTGAAATAAAAGAGGACACAAACAAATGGAAGAACATACCATGCTCATGGATAGGAAGAATCAATATCGTGAAAATGGCCATACTGCCCAAGGTAATTTATAGATTCAATGCCATCCCCATCAAGCTACCAATGAGTTTCTTCACAGAATTGGAAAAAACTGCTTTAAAGTTCATATGGAACCAAAAAAGAGCCCGCATCTCCAAGACAATCCTAAGTCAAAAGAACAAAGCTGGAGGCATCACGCTACCTGACTTCAAACTATACTACAAGGCTACAGTAACCAAAACAGCATGGTACTGGTACCAAAACAGAGATATAGACCAATGGAACAGAACAGAGTCCTCAGAAATAATACCACACATCTACAGCCATCTGATCTTTGACAAACCTGAGAGAAACAAGAAATGGGGAAAGGATTCCCTATTTAATAAATGGTGCTGGGAAAATTGGCTAGCCATAAGTAGAAAGCTGAAACTGGATCCTTTCCTTACTCCTTATACGAAAATTAATTCAAGATGGATTAGAGACTTAAATGTTAGACCTAATACCATAAAAATCCTAGAGGAAAACCTAGGTAGTACCATTCAGGACATAGGCATGGGCAAAGACTTCATGTCTAAAACACCAAAAGCAACGGCAGCAAAAGCTAAAATTGACAAATGGGATCTCATTAAACTAAAGAGCTTCTGCACAGCAAAAGAAACTACCATCAGAGTGAACAGGCAACCTACAGAATGGGAGAAAATGTTTGCAATCTACTCATCTGACAAAGGGCTAATATCCAGAACCTACAAAGAACTCAAACAAATTTACAAGAAAAAAACAAACAACCCCATCAAAAAGTGGGCAAAGGATATGAACAGACATTTCTCAAAAGAAGACATTCATACAGCCAACAGACACATGAAAAAATGCTCATCATCACTGGCCATCAGAGAAATGCAAATCAAAACCACAATGAGATACCATCTCACACCAGTTAGAATGGCAATCATTAAAAAGTCAGCAAACAACAGGTGCTGGAGAGGATGTGGAGAAATAGGAACGCTTTTACACTGTTGGTGGGATTGTAAACTAGTTCAACCATTATGGAAAACAGTATGGCGATTCCTCAAGGATCTAGAATTAGATGTACCATATGACCCAGCCATCCCATTACTGGGTATATACCCAAAGGATTATAAATTATGCTGCTATAAAGACACATGCACACGTATGTTTATTGCAGCACTATTCACAATAGCAAAGACTTGGAATCAACCCAAATGTCCATCAGTGGCAGATTGGATTAAGAAAATGTGGCACATATACACCATGGAATACTATGCAGCCATAAAAAAGGATGAGTTTGTGTCCTTTGTAGGGACATGGATGCAGCTGGAAACCATCATTCTCAGCAAACTATCACAAGAACTGAAAACCAAACACCGCATGTTCTCACTCATAGGTGGGAACTGAACAATGAGATCACTTGGACTCAGGAAGGGGAACATCACACACCGGGGCCTATCATGGGGAGGGGGGAGGGGGGAGGGTTTGCATTGGGAGTTATACCTGATGTAAATGACGCGTTGATGGGTGCAGCACACCAACATGGCACAAGTATACATATGTAACAAACCTGCACGTTATGCACATGTACCCTACAACTTAAAGTATAATAATAATAAATAAATTAAAAAAAAATAAATAAAACTGTTCATCTACTTAGGTGATATAAAAAAAAAAAAAAAAAAAGAAAAGAGGGCAAAGGGATTTTCTTGAACAATGGAAAAACAAATCCCTAGAAAGACATCTGTGAAACAGACCTACATAGCTTTTGATACTGCTTGAGTCAGGAGGGTAGATAACTTCAGGATACATATCACCAGGAAACCAACATACAAACAAAAACCTGTCAGACTGATACTTTTAAACATTTTGGGAAGAATGTTATGACTGACAGAGAGCTGGAAAAAACAATCTACTTGGAACTTTTACAAAGATAAGTTAAAAAATAATCTTTTATTAAATTAGATAAAATGCAAATGCATATAAGGCAGAAAATTTAAGTAAAATATACTTTATGGTTAAGGCTAAAACTTCAATTTCTAGTAATCATAGTGATTTAATCAATTATGATGTATCTATATTGGAATTTAAGTATACAACATACCCAAAATGGCATCTAACTTTCCTCTGACATTTTTCCATTTTAATTTTTGCCTCACTTGTTATATTTTGTTTCTTCTGCGACGGCTTTTCTTTTTATCACTCCCTTTCTCCTTCTTCAATACAAGCAAGGTTATGTCCAAGCATGTACAAACAAAATTGTGTGTGCACACACACGTACACAACAAAATTCTTTATATGCATGGATTTAACTTTTTCGGATAAAAAAATATCCTTGCTGGCCCTTACCTTGGAACTGCTTAAAGTGTCATATAATTATTCTTAATTACCTTAACAAGTTTCCAATATTGTTGTAAGCTAACCCTTGCCAGAAATATATTTTTAAATTTAATGAGATCAGGCTCTATTTTCTCTATATGTTTTGACCTAAACTGTTTTAAAAAATCCAATACAGAGAATTTATTCTCAGAAATCTTTCTGACTATTATTTAATGAAATAAATATGTGATTGGAAAATGATCATTGGCATGGTAGTTCACTGTGGCCTGATATGTGGATGAGAGGCATGTAGCTGTTCATGTTTTAGGCTGATTTATTTTTTTAAAAAACTAGAGATGTCAAATACAAGTCATTCTAAGTAGTTGAGAAAACGTATTTTTAAGTGTCTACTATGTTCACTAAAACACATCTATGTATCTTTTTTATATTATATTTTGAAAAGACTAAGTATCAGGTTGCTAGTTCCACATGCATTTGATAAATTCATTTATTCTAAATTTAAAACTACATAAAAGAGTCAGATTGCCTCTCTGCTGTATACAGAAAGAAAAAATGATAATGGTAACAAAAAGACTCATCATTTTGTTTCAGTTTGTTAGGTTTTCCTTCAAGTGTAAATTCCTGAAAGTGTTTGTGAAGCATAAAGCCCATAAATACAGGTTCCAAAAGCAAAAACTTTTTGTTTTAAAAATCACAGTGAGAAGTCCTTGGTGTATCTTTTACTTATCAGTACATGGTAAATTATTTGTTTCTAAATTATCTAATAAAAAAACATTTTCCCATTCAGAATTAATCCAACTCATAATTAAGGGAGCTAACTGCCTGTGCTCATTTAATTACACTTTTTGAATACTAATGATGTTGTACTAGAAATAAATTAATCACTTTCCATAGTTCATGCTTTAAGTTCTGCACTTTTGTCAAAACAGTTTTTCATCCTCTTCAGTCTTTCCTAGAGATGTTCATTGTCTTGCATTAAAATATTATTTATTTCTTTCAATAATTAGAGCTCTTTTTTATTCACCTTCCGTTGCTTTATTTTCTCTTGACTCATTGATTGGCCCATCTTATTCTTTCTGATCACTTCCTAAATTTGATGGCTTAAATGGCAAATCTCTCTTCCAGAATCTTACCAAATATCAAGACCAAATATTGATCTTTAATACAGAAGGATGTTATTTCATTTTTTTCCCATATAACACATAAACACCATTAAAGGAATTAAAATTATTTGGAAAACACATGTGTTTGGGATTGTGGTAATACTCAACATTGGCATCCATATAAGAGCAAAGTAACTCTCTAATTATTCATACTAAAAAGAGAGCCCAGATGGTGGATCTACATTGTGCCTCTTCTCAGTAAACATGGAGCTGACTGATCATCAAATATATGACTCCTAAGAATTGGACCGTTTCCATGAGGCTGTCAATTGCAAGAAAACTTCCCGGTATATCAGTCAGTGTCCTAATCAGAAACAGATGGTACATCCAATTAAGTTCAAACCTTTGAAGAGTTGGGTTTTCTTTGCTCAATTTTTTTTTTTTTTTTTTTCTTTGCTTTGTTTTGTTTTAAATAGATCATGTACAAAAACTTACGGGCACGGTGTGAGAAAGACCTTAAAGAACGATGCGGTACTACGGGGCTGAGAACAGCAGGTCAAAATTAACACTCTTCAGCTTAAAGGAGAGGACAGGTGAACAGATACAGGGTTGCCACTAAGGGGCAACCTTAAAGGATACCTTCAGCCTCAGTCTGTATTTTTTTTTTTCTCATATTCTTTTTTTTTTTTTTTTTTATTTTTTTTTTTTGAGACGGAGTCTCGCTCTGTCACACAGGCTGGAGTGCAGTGGCGCGATCTTGGCTAACTGCAAGCTCCGCCTCCCGGGTTCAGGCCATTCTCCTGCCTCCCGAGTAGCTGGGACTACAGGCGCCCGCCACCATGCCCGGCTAGTTTTTTTGTATTTTTAGTAGAGACGGGGTTTCACCGTGTTAGCCAGGATGGCCTCGATATCCTGACCTCGTGATCCGCCCACCTCGACCTCCTAAAGTGCTGGGATTGCAGGCGTGAGCCACCGCGCCCAGCCTTTTTTCTCATATTGTTTTGGTATTTCCCATTGGGCAGACCTAAACCAAAGTCAGAGAGCCAGAGGGGAGGAGGAACTAAGGACTACACACAGTGAACCTCCCAGAACCCAGGGCAGAGTGGAGTGCAGATATGGCGGACAAATGGAAGGTGGTCAGCATACCTGGTTATAACTACTATTCTGCTTTCCTCTGTTCTCCCTTGTAAGAACCTATGTTAAACAAGGTATTATAGTTTCAGAGTGGGCATACCATTTTTAAATATCTCTTATTAAATAGATCTGTGAAGTTAATGAAGTAATAGTTCATGACAAGCAAAAAATTCAAATTTTTTCTACAAATAATAAATGCACTTATAAATATGTAATTTTTAAATGAATTAATGTCAAGGAGAAAAAGAAAGAAAAATAATAGAAGTGAGATGTAGTTACAAAGTTCTCAAAATCTCAGTTACAAATTATTAAGATTTGTTATATAGTTGTATGCCACATAACAATGTTTTGGTCAACAGTGGAACACATATAGGATAATGATCCCATAAGATTATGATACCATATTTTACTATACCATTATAGAACCAAGGTTTATGTAAGTACACTCTCTGGTGTTTGCACAATGACTTATTTGCCTGTTAATGCACTTCTCAGAATGTACTTCCATCATTAAGCGATTTATGACTGCATAACAGTAACAATAATTTTAAATTTTTAAATCATTTCAAATCATTTTTAAAAACATTATATTCAATATTTAAAATACATTATGTAGTGTATAGTCTTGCTCTAGTGCAATCTTAGAACTTTCATAAAGTTATATCACATTTAATATTATGAAGAAAATTCAATACATTATGAAAAGCAGAAACCATATTTTCTAAAATGAAACAAAATGAACTAATTGTTCAAGAAAATATTCGTTTGAAAAAATTCTAAAACAATACTAGTGAAAACTTATGGCATAAGAAAAATCAAAGCTGTAATTATATTTCTTAGAAAATAACAATCACAGTGTCAAGTAAAACATCTTTTTACTTTACTTATTAATAAGAATGTATTAAAATAAAATAATATATGTTTAATTCCAAAGATTATTTTTCCTGATATGACAATTAAACAAGCCTGAGCTCTATGGAGATAAATAAAATCTAAAGAGAAATTAAACTGAAAAAGGCAATTGATAAAGTTATTATTTTTTCTTGAGCTAATGTGAAAAATGTAATAAACAACTAGAATCTAACTGGAATATATATTCATGTACATGTATACAGATATATAGATCTTATAGCCTTGCTATAAGAATATATATATGTACATATGATAATTAAAATTCAAAAAAATTAAATACTGCTTTTTGTTAGTACCTTTTAAATCTTGATAAAATATCATTCTAACCAGAAAATATTAACTCTCAATGTTAATTACTGGAGTGGAAAATCTCAAAAAGAAACTTAAAAATTAAAATAGAAAAAAATAATTTTATAAGAGCACTCAAAATATGCACCAATTAAGTTTGATTAAATAAATCACTTAAAATAAATGCATACAGAAATGTATGTTTCCTATGCCATGTAAATTTTGTAATGTAAAACAAAAATGGATGGAAATTTAACTTTTGGCTCTACTATGCCAAATGTGATTTTAATCTTTTGAAATTGTTTATATTTGATTTATGACTTAGGATATGGCCAATATTCATTATTAGTTTATGTATGTCTTAAAAGTATATTGTTTAAATTTGTGTAAACTTACTGACATTTTGTCGTTTTTTCTATTAATTACCAAGACAGATGTGTTAAAGTTGGGTGTATTATTGTGTATTTGTCTATTTCTCCTTGTAGTTATTTTTATTTATTACTGTTTTGAATATTGTTCTCCAACAATCCAAGTCCACCTAGAACTTCAGAATATGACTTTATTTGAAAATAAAGGAGTCTGCTCAGATGTAATCAGTTGAAATGAGATATTATTGGATTATGATGGGCCCTGGTTGAATAACTAGTATCTTCACAAGAAGAGAAAGCACAGACACTGAGACACAGAGGGAGTACACTGTGTAATGACAGAGATTAGAGAGGTGAACTAGAAGCAAAGGAATTCCAAGGATTGACAGCAACCAACAGAAGCCCAGAGAAAGCGTTGAGAGTTTCTTCCTCAGGACATCCAAAAGGAGACAACCTTGCCAATATCTTGATTTTAGACTTGTATTTTCAAAAACTTTAAGGCATTAAGTTTCAGTTGTTTTAAACCACAGTTTGTGGTACTTTGTTTTGGCAGTACTAGGAAACTAGTACATACATGTCGAGGCAATACCAGTAGATTTTTACAAATTTGAAATTATCATATTTGTTTGGTGTATTGAAGTGTTTATTCTAAATTGACATCTTTATTGCCAATTATGTAATCTACCTTAAATTTCATTTTTTTCTGCTATTAATATTGTAACTTTTTGTCTTCTGTTAGTTTTTTTTTCTATTTTTTCCATCCTTTTAACATCTTTATGTTTTGCATAGGTCTCCTATTCACAACATTTTAATACATTTCCCCCAAATAGGTGACTTTAAATTTCCACTAAGCATTTCGTCTATTTATGTTTCTTATTTTCATTTGCTTGTAGAATCAATAATTTTATTTTTGTGTTTTCCCTTGGTCATGTCTGTTCTTTTTTTTTCTTTTTCTCTAACCCTTTAGCATCTTTCAAATTGGCTATTTTTTGTAACTCATTTTTTTCTTTTTGTATTTTTGCAGTTACTCAAGTAATTTTATTCTTTCAGTAATTATTCTAGAAATTACAACATTCTTCTAAAAATTATCAAAGTCATTGTTAATTGACACCTTTAGTCTCCTAAATTAAAAAATATGTATATTGTGCAATATACCTCCCTTTGCTTACCTCTCAAATTATGTGTAAGTTCTTTCTTGTATATTCTATACACTTTTAAATCCCAAACAGATATATTTATTTACAGATTTATCTTAATGTTTACAAGATTTTTGTTTATTTCTTTTTGTATTGATATCTTCTATCTGATATCACTTTAATTTGTCAAGTACTCCTCTGATTATTTTCCCTTTATTTAAAACATAGTCCTTTATAATTTTCCTTAGTAACTGCTCTCTGATGACAAACTCAGTTTCTGGTCTGAAATGTTATTGTTTTCTTCTTGTTATATCCTCACAAATCACTTCTGTCTCATTCTCTCATTCAACATTTGTGATACTAAAAGAAACTTGTAATAGACTGTTAATTTTTCTTCCATATTTCTTAACTTTTCTATTATACTTTCCTTCTTATTTTTCTCTCTCTGATAAATGAATAATTGCTTCTGACCTCATAACTGCTCCTACTGGCAGGAGTAGTAGTCTCAACAATCTACTGTGTTTCCTATATCATGTGCTACATTTCTTGCAATATGTAGCTGGATCGCAAATTTCCTGGAACTGCTTCTACCTCCACTCTTACATTCACATATGTTTATTAGGCTATAGGTTACTGACATTTTGTTTCTTCTCTTATATATAATTGTGTAAATATATGTATTTGTGACATCTTTTATTAATTTCTTCAACATTATATCCCTTAATATATATTTGCCTAATTCTGCTTCTCTCAAAAACAAATAAAAATAAAATGTAATGATACTTTTCTTTTCAATCACATTGTCAACCTCATACTAACAAACTCAACTCTATATTCACAATCACTTTCACTTTACATAGCCTTGAAAAAATCATATAAACTATTATAGGAATATAATCAATAAAAAATTGACTTATTTTCCAACTTCAGCCTTCATACATTAAAGATGCTATTTTACAAGATTTTGTCATTCTAAAGTTGAAAATACGAATTTGTGTAGTTAATACAGCTGTAAACATTTTCAAATAGGATACAGAGAAGCAGCCAACTGAAAACATATTGGTTCTATGTGGTATAGTCCAAAAACTTGAATTATTACTTATGAATATACATCAGAATTTTAAAATACCAGGGAATGAATTAATGAATAAATAGATAATTCCCTTTGAAAAAAATTAAGTTTTACTAAATAAATTCTCGTTTTCATTTGGCACTCACTAGAAATAAAATATATATATTGGTTGTGGAATTTTGAAATTTCTGAACACATATTTTAAATAACAGTGTCAAAAATGAATACATGTCTTGCTGTCTGTAAAATGTTAGGCTATCTGGGTGAATTGTGGTGATATATTACTTATTTTGGAGACCAAACATAGAATTGAACAGCTTATTTTACTTTGGTCATGATCATTAAAATTAAAGGGAATTATATGACCTGAATATATCTAAAAACTAGGTTATTTAGTTAGATGTTTTAAACATTTAAAAAAAGTTAGTGTGCAATGATGATCAGGTCTAAATGACAGCCCTAATTATATACATTTACCTTGCTTCTCTCTTAAATTGTCACTGAAGTGAGACAAATTAGCCAAATGTTGTACAAGTTGAAAATCAAAACAAGTAAGTAAAATAATAAATCATAAAACATTACAAAGAAAAAAATCTATTCCTTTATACTGATACTAATAGATAGAAAACACATGATAGATAATGATAATGATAGATATAGATAATTGATAGATAAACAGTTAATCATAGAGAAGAAGAAGGAAGGGCTTTTGCTTGTCATGAAATGTCAACTGCCAAAGACAAATTGGGAAGTGCCTAAGTTGGAAATTCATCTTTTTGCAACTAAGCTGAGAAAAAATTGTTATGATAAAAATTACCCATTGACGTTACAGGTAGAGGAAATGTTTCGAGAAAAGCAGTTATTTTCTTGATCTTATACTGTAACTATCCAGTGAAGAAATTGTACAAGATTTTGATGAAATAAACAGAATGAGTATCACCAATGAGTGGTAAATGGATATCATGCGCCTTCAGATGTCATACCATGAAGACAGAAAATCACTTACATTGTGTCTTGTCCAAAATTACATAATCTAAATCTAATCATGAGAAACATCAGACAAACCCCCAAGATGACTTTAAAACTAATGTTTTCAAAGTGTTTCTTCAAAAATGTCACTGAAAAAAAATGTACTTAATTTGTTCCACTTCGGATGAGGCAAAAGAGAGGTGGCAAGTAAATGCAAGTTAGATCCCTTGCATTTAAGGAGGGAAAATGAGAAAAAGCACATTTCGACTTTGTATTAGTTCATTTTCACACTGCTGACAAAGACATGCCCTAGACTTGGCAATTTATCAAAAAAAAAAAAAGTTTAATTGGACTTACAGTTCCACGTGACTGGGAAGCTTCACAATCATGGTGGAAGGCAAGGAGGAGCAAGTCACGTCTTAACATGGATAGCAGCAGGCAAAAGGAGAGAGAGCTTGTGCAGGGGAACTCCTCTTTTTAAATTCATCAAATCTTGTGAGACCCATTCACCATCACGAGAAGAGCAGGAGAAAGACATGCCCCCATGATTCAATCACCTCCCACTGGGTCTCTCCCACAACAGATGGAAATCATGAGAGCTACAATTCAAGGTGAGATTTGGGTAGGGACACAGTCAAACCATATCAGATTTTTTAATTGAAAAAATCAGAATATGCACACTAGATTACATAGAAGTATTACATCAAGGTGTTCTTCGATAACTGTATTATAATTATGTATAAGAATATCTCCATTTTTAGAATATGTATGAACTATTATTTAAGAGTAAAGTACCATGATGTATGAAACTCAATCTTGAAATTAAATGACATACACATACATAACATACAAATGCACATATACCCACACAGAGCATGCAGAGTCAAAGCTACATAGACTCAAAGAAAAATCAAATATGAACTAGACATTCAATTCAAGTTTTAAAAGAACAAATAAAAAAGTCCCATAATGTCACTGCCACTACATTATTTATAAAAGCAGGCACATAGACCAGCCCAGGACAAAGAGATTCCATATGTTGATATGTAGTGGAAAATTTATGAAGGAGTATGTGGGCCCAGAAATTCTACCATGGTCATCTGGTGAAAATAGAATATGCCATAAAAGCAGGTACTCTGTACCAAGACTGTATAGATTCAAATCTCAATTTTTCCACTTACTAGCTATTTCAACCTAGTTATCTTTGTTGTGGCTTAATCCCTTCACCTGATGAAAGAAGAATATTATTAATACCTACCTCACGGCGTCACTGTACTAAACGAGTTAGTGCATGTTAGTACATGTGAAGTGCTCATAGCTATGTCAGTTCTATAATAAACATTACTTAAGGACCACTTATTCTTATTACCCCTCCTATTTGTTTTGTTTTGGATGTTGATCTAATTTTCTAGTTAAAGAATCTGAGATGATTTAGTCTTTAAAAAACATTTAAACAGCATCAGTAACAGAATTTTAAATTGTATTAATTTTTAATTATACATAATTTTAAATTATAAAATAATGTATAGCTTTTCCTTAACCTATCAATTACCTGCAAATGGAAATACAATTTTAATATGATATGGTGAATATTTGATAAAAATAAATAAAAGAAAAAATTATGGCCTGCAAAATTGTGAGTGCGAGGAGATACGTAAATGTTCTGAATTGAACCACAACTAACCATCATAACGATAACTGAGCAATGAATGAAATACACCAAGTTGTCATAATCCTTTACACAAATTAAATCACAGCCTCATAGTCAAATGAGGAAACTAGCTCCATGGTAATGAAAGAGTAAATATTCTAACCCTCTAGTCTACCTATGGAGCCAACACTCTGACCTACTGGACCCAAGTACCAATTCTATGACATTGAATAGGTTTTATCTAAAGACTCATCATAAAGGAAGTATTTCTGAACCCAACCAATATGAGACATAAACAGTATGCTTTTCTGATCTTTTTACAATAAAGTTTGTCACTTCTATATAACTAAAACTTAAGTAAAAATTGAAATAATATAATTAAGAAAATAAAATAGGAAAATCTCATAAAGTGAAGGTATAATATAAAAAAAAAAAAAAATAGAGGGGCGCCCAAGATGGCCGAATAGGAACAGCTCCAGCCTCCAGCTCCCAGCATGAGCGACCCAGAAGATGGGTGATTTCTGCATTTTCAACTAAGGTACCTGGTTCATCTCACTGGGGAGTGTTGGATAGTCGATGCTGGTCCATGGGTGCAGCCCGACCAGTAAGAGCTGAAGCAGGGTGAGGCATCACCTCACCTGTGAAGCACAAGGGGGAAGGGAATTCCTTTTCCTAGCCAAGGGAAATTGAGACACACAATACCTGGAAAATCAGGTAACTCCCACCCTAATACTGCGCTTTACCAAGTGACTTACCAAATGGCACACCAGGAGATTATATCCCACACCTGGCCCAGAGGGTCTCAGGCCCACGGAGCCTCCCTCATTGCTAACACAGCAGTCTGAGATCTAATTGCAGGCGGCAGCCAGGCTGGGGGAGGGGCACCCACCATTGCTGAGGCTTAAGTAGGTAAACAAAGCCACCAGGAAGCTCGAATAGGGTGGAGCCCAACACAGCTCAAGGAGGCCTGCCTGCCTCTGTAGACTCCACCTCTGGGGACAGGGAACAGCTAAACAAAAAGCAGCAGAAACCTTTGCAGATGTAAAAGTCCCTGACTAACAGCTTTGAAGAGAGCAGTGGTTCTTCCAGCATGGAGGTTGAGATCTGAGAATGGACAGACTGCCTGCTCAAGTGGGTCCCTGACCCCTGAGTAGCCTAAGTGGGAGACATCCCTCACTAGGTGCACAGTGACACCTCACACCTCACATGACTGGGTACACCCCTGAGACGAAGTTTCCAGAGCAAGAATCAGAGAGCAACACTCACTGTTCAGCAATATTCTGTCTTCTGCAGCCTCCGCTGCTGATACCCAGGCAAACAGGGTCTGGAGTGGACCTCAAACAAATTCCAACAGACCTGCAGCTGAGGGTCCTGACTGTTAGAAGGAAAACTAACAAACAGAAAGGACAACCCACCAAAACCCCATCAGTACGTCACCATCATCAAAGACCAAAGGCAGATAAAACCACAAAGATGGGGAAAGAAGCAGGGCAAAAAAGCTGGATATTAAAAAAATCAGAGTGCCTCTCCCTCTCCAAAGGAATGTAGCTCATGGCCAGCAATGAAACAAAGCTGGACGGAGAATGACTTTGACGAGTTGAGAGAAGAAGGCTTCAGTTGATTAAACTTCTCAGAGCTAAAGGAGGAACCACGTACCCAGCACAAAGAAACTAAAAACCTTGATAAAAGAATGGAATAATCAATAACTAGAATAACCAATGCAGAAAAGTCCATAAACGAACTGATAGAGATGAACACCATGACACGAGAACTACATGACAAATGCACAAGCTTCAGTAACTGACTACATCAATTGGAAGAAAGAATATCAGTGATTGAAGATCAAATGAATGAAATGAAGCAAGAAGAGAAGTGTAGAGAAAAAAGAGTAAAACGAAATGAACAAAGCCTCCAAGAAATATGGGATTATGTGAAAATACTAAATCTCCGTCTGATTGGGGTTCCTGAAAGTGATGGGGAAAATGGAACCAAGTTGGAAAATACTCTGCAGGATATCATCCAGGAGAACTTCCCCAACCTAGTAAGGCAGGCCAATATTCAAATTCAAGAAATACAGAGAACACCACAAAGATACTCCTCGAGAAGAGCAACTCCAAGACACATAATTGCCAGATTCACCAAAGTTGAAATCAAGGAAAAAATGTTAAGGGCAGCCAGAGAGAAAGGTCAAGTTACTCACAAAGGGAAGCCCATCAGACTAACAGCAGATCTCTTGGAAGAAACTCTACAAGCAAGAAGAGAGTTGCGACCAATATTCAACATTCTTAAAGAAAAGAATTTTCAAACCAGAATTTCATATCCAGCCAAATTAGTTTCATAAGTGAAGGAGAAATAAAATCCTTTACAGATAAGCAAATGCTTAGAGATTTTGTCACCACCAGGCCTGCCCTACAAAGGATCCTGAAGGAAGCATTAAATATGGAAAGGAAAAAGTGGTACCAGCAATTGCAAAAGTATGCCAATATGTAAAGTCCATCGATGCTAGGAAGAAACTGCATCAACTAACGAACAAAATAAGCAACAAATATCATAATGGCAGGATCAAGTTGACACATAACAATATTAATCTTTAAATGTAAATGGGACTAAATGGTCCAATTAAAAGACACAGAGCTGCAACTTAGATAGAGTCAAGACTCCATCAGTTTGTTGTATTCAGGAGACCCATCTCACATGCAGAAACACGAAGGCTCAAAGGATAGAGGAAGATCTACCAAGCAAATGGAAAAAAAAAAAAAAAAAAAAAAAAAAAAAAAAAAAAAAGATGAGGAGTTGCAAACCTAGTCTCTGATAAAAATGACTTTAAACGATCAAAGATCAAAAGAGATTAAAGCATGGCTCTTTACATAATGGTAAAGGCATCAATTTATCACGAAGAGCTAACTATCCTGAATATATATGCACCAAATACAGGAGCACCCGGATTCATAAAGCAAGCCCTTAGAGTTTTACAAAGAGACTTAGTCTCCCATGCAATAATAATAGGAGACTTTAACACCCCACTGTCAACACTAGACAAATCAATGAGACAGAAAGTTAACAAGGCTATCCAGGAATTGAACTCAACTTGGTACCAAGTGGACCTAATAGACATCTACAGAACTCTCCATCCCAAATCAACAGAATATACATTCTTCTCAGCACCACATCACACTTATTCCAAAATTGATCACATACTTGGAACTATAACACTCCTCAGCAAATGCACAAGAACAGAAATTGTAACAAACTGTCTCTCAGATCACAGTGCAATCAAACTAGAACTCAGGACTAATAAACTCAATCAAAACTGCTCAACTACATGGAAACTGAACAACCTGCTCTTGAATGACTACTGGGTCCATAACAAAATGAAGGCAGAAATAAAGATGTTCTTTGAAACCAATGAGAACAAAGATACAACATACCAGAATCTCTGGGACACATTTAAAGCAGTGTGTAGAGGGAAACTTACAGCACTAAATGCCCACAAGAGAAAACAGGAAAGATCTACAATTGACACCCTAACATCACAATTAAAAGAACTAGAGAAGCAAGAGCAAATACATTCAAAAGCTAGCAGAAGGCAAGAAATAACTAAGATCAGAGCAGAACTGAAGGAGACAGAGACACAAAAACCCCTCCAAAAAATCAATGAATCCAGGAATTGGTTTTTTGAAAAGAACAACAAAATTGATAAACTGCTAGCAAGACTAATAAAGAAGAAAAGAGAGAAGAATCAAATAGACACAATAAAAAATGATAAAGAGGATATCACCACCAACCCCACAGAAATACAATCTACCATCAGAGAAAACTATTATAAACACCTCTGTGCAAATAAACTAGAAAACCTAGAAGAAAAGGATAATTTCCTGGACACTTACACTCTCCCAAGACTAAACCAGGAAGAAGTTGAATCCCTGAATAGACCAGTAGCAGGCTCTGAAATGGAGGCAATAATTAATAGCCTACCAACTAAAAACAGTCCAGGACCAGATGGATTCACAGCTGAATTCTACCAGAGGTACAAGGAGGAGCTGGAACCATTCCTTCTGAAACTATTGCAATCAACAGAAAAAGAGGGAATCCTCCCTAATTCTTTTCATGAGGCCAACATCATCCTGATACCAAAGCCTGGCAGAGACACAACAAAAATAGAGAATTTTAGACCAATATCCCTGATGAACATCGATGCAAAATTCCTCAATAAAATACTGGCAAACCAAATTCAGAAGCACATCAAAAAGCTTATCCACCATGATCAAGTGGGCTTCATCCCTGGGATGCAAGACTGATTCAACATACGCAAATCAATAAACATAATCCAGCATATAAACAGAACCAAGGACAAAAACCACATGATTATCTCAATAGACGCAGAAAAGGCCTTTGACAAAATTCAGCAGCCTTTCATGTTAGAAACTCAATAAATTCGGTATTGATGGAACGTATCTCAAAATAATAAGAGCTCTTTATGACAAACCCACAGCCAATATCATACTGAATGGGCAAAAACTGGAAAAATTCCCTTTGAAAACTGGCACAAGACAGGGATGCCCTCTCTCACCACTCCTATTCAACACAGTGTTAGAAATTCCAAAACAGAGATATCGACCAATGGAAAAGGACAGTGTCCTCAGAAATAATACCACACATCTACAGCTATCTGATCTTTGACAAAATCTGATAAAAAGAAGAAATAGGGAAAGGATTCCTTATTTAATAAATGGTGCTGGGAAAATTGGCTAGCCATAAGCAGAAAGCTGAAACTGGATCCTTTCCTTATTCCTTATATGAAAATTAATTCAAGATGGATTAGAGACTTAAATGTTACACCTAAAACCATAAAAACCTTAGAAGAACACCTACGTAATACCATTCAGGACATGGGCATGTGCAAGGACTTCATATCTAAAACACCAAAAGCAATGGCAACAAAAGCCAGAATTGACAAATGGTATCTAATTAAACTAAAGAGCTTCTGCACAGCAAAAGAAACTGCACAGCGAAAGAAACAAATGATAACACGAGCCATTCTCTTAGATGAGAAAATGTAATTTCCTAAAATGTAAATAGTCTCAAAATTAAACAATAGTCTTAATGGAATTGTGAATATAGTAAAAATAGATGAAGGAAAGTTAAATAATTGAATAAAACTGATTTTTATAAGTTAAATAAACCTAATGTTGTCAGTTTAAATGTGAATTAAAGATAACTATTTTAGGTGTTTTTTTAGAAGACTAAATCTATCAAAATTGTATACAATATTTCCTTACACTTAATAAATGCTATCAGTAATTATCTTTTAAGATACAAAAATTGTAAAATTTTGATGTCAAGAGAAGAAAAAATGTATCTTGTCGACAGATTGTATAGAAAGCAATTGAAATGGTTTTAAAATCTTTTGGTTATTTCACAGGTAGGATTAAGTAGTGGACATTGCTTAATTATTGAGTAAGAATTTGGAGACAAAATTGAAATAGAGGCTGATAAATAGTGATGTGTCCATGAAAGGAAAATGTGTAAAGTAAAATGCAATCCAATGCCTTCTTGAAAGTTTGTTCCTGCATACAACATACATAAACAAATACAGAAAAGATGTCTTTACCATCTGGTGCAGTTACTCTTGTAAATTGTACTTTCTTTGGCAGAAAAGTCCAGGCACACAACAAATGTGATTCAGAATTAGCTATCATTGTCAGGTTTTAAAGGTTTCCTCTCCCTTCAGTGGATCCCTTTCTTTAAATTAATTGTTATGGGATTTTTACTTCCTCTTTGCCTTAGGTGCCAATCATACAGAAACCACTTTGGATAGGCATCATCGAATCTTTTCTTTCTTAAGTCACTTCCTTTCATCTTCCTATTAACTCCTTAGAATAAGTCTGTTCCTTTTCCTTAGGTCAGCCCTAATTCAGGCTCTTAGTTTATTTTATCTACTTTATCCCATGTTAAGGCTGGACGTATAGTATTTGGTATTCAGAAGATTCCCAAAATAGCATATATTGAAATAGTTATGAAACATTTATAATAGTACACATAGTTTTCTTGCTAATAATGAATGTGCCTCTCTAAGCTGCTGTGTAATTTCATTAAAGGATTTGTGCTTCTCTAATATCCTATTTTGGTTCTGTTTATGATACCAAATGAGAGGGAACTCTTACCCCCAAAATAGATGGGGGTAGAAAGACCAATTGGGCAATATATAAAAACCTCCATAGAACATGTTTATAATTAATTAAGAGGTAGACAGTCTAAAAATCTCACTCCCCCAAAAGCTCAATATTGAGCTTCCACCAGCAAAGATAGCCCGAAAGTTACCTAAACATGCTTATAACACTAAGCTACACATTCAAAAAATATACTGTAAACATTGTCTTTATTTTTAATAGTAGATTTGTCACTGTAAGTACCTTTTCATTAGCTTAATTTCCTTTATGTAAAAAATAAATTCATCTAAACTGCATTGCATAATTCCCTGTATACTAGCTTTAATTGATATTTAATAAACTTTGAAGAGAATTATTGTCTTGTTTTATAACAGAGGTTGCTTTCGAGTATGTTGACAAGTATAAGACTTTTTAAATCTTAAATAGCTCCAGATCCATGAAGACTTATGACTTTGAATTAACATTCCTATACTGTCTTTACTGTATTATTTATCCTGTGATTATCAGGCCTAAAGCAACTATTTCCTTCATTCAAAAATGATCTGGGTTTGTCATGCATGTGACACAGAGTGTTGGGATTCTAAAGAAAATAAACTATAAAAAAGGAAGGAGAATGCAATGGAATTTCAAATTTTGTGCAAAATGAATTTAACAATAGAAAGCGGAAAGAAGTTGGAAGACAGCAAGAATACGAGAACAATTTAGGAAGAGAAATATAAGGACTGAGAGAGAGAGAGAGAGAGAGAGAGAGAGAGAGAGAGAGAGAGAGAGATACCTCTGGTTCCAGCTACTCTGAAGTACCACTTGAGCCCAGGAGTTTGAGGCTGCAGTGTCACAAGATTGCACCTGTGAATAGGCACTGCACTCCACCCTAAGTAACATAATGAGACACTGTCTCAAAAAGCAGGCAAGCAAGCAAGCAAGCAAACAAACCAAACACTATGTGTCTCACTATCTAGCTATACTTTAAATGTATAGTTAATAATAGTCAATAACAGCCCAATATACAACATTTACATTCAGACTTACATTTATTTACCTAAATCAAAAGAAAGCATTTGCTTTACTTTTGTCAAAATAAAGTGTTATTTCCGGCAAATTTCTTAAAGTCTCCCCCTACCCCCACTAATATTAAGAAACTCTCTAAATACAGATACTAAATTTCCAAGACTCTTCAAATGATAGTGACTTCTCTATTGTGTCTTGTATTAGATATAGGCTTAGCTATTGTAACAGATACCCATGAGAAAGTACAGTTTAGATTATATCTCTCTCATGTGACAAAATGTGAACAACACAGGCAGAGAGGACATCTCTAGGATGTTAAGGAAAGGCACTCTCTTACTTTTTTGCTTGCTTCATCTTAATACGTGACACATGCTTCTTTCTTTTTGAGAGCATAACATGAAAATTGCATATATTAATTCATTTTATATCCTTGATCAGAATTAAATCACATGGCTAAACATCGTTGCGAACAATCTAAGCAATGTAGATTTCAACTGATTATCAATGTTGTACTCTTACTAAATAGAAAAAAATGGGCAATGTATGTGGGGATAATCATAATCTCTGACATATTAGTTAAAACTTGTATTAGACTTTGAACATTAAAATACTAAAAAGAGAAAAATGACTAGCTTTAGAGGTGCCTTTGAAATAAATGACTGGTGAAATAGAAATTTTACAACTATGTATATTCATATTGAAAATTTTTGGACTCCTTAAGTTGTCATGCAAAAATAGAAAACAGTTTGCCATCAGGGTGAGCTAAATGATATTTTTGGAACCCTCATAAGATACACACTCCTTGCTCCTAAATAGAGAGTGTGTGTGTAAAATATCTACGTACTTTTTGACCTTTATAGCTACTGTTTTCATTTCTTTCAGCTACCTTTTATTTTTATTTATTTATTTATTTTTTTGTGCTTTAAAAAAAAAAAAGTGTTTATTGAGTGTTTCTTTATTTCAAATTCTTTTTTATTTATTTATTTATTTATTTTTTTTTTCTTTTTAATTTATTTATTATTATTATACTGTAAGTTCTAGGGCTCATCATCACTGGCCATCAGAGAAATGCAAATCAAAACCACAATGAGATACCATCTCACACCAGTTAGAATGGCGATCATTAAAAAGTCAGGAAACGGCCGGGCGCGGTGGCTCACGCCTGTAATCCCAGCACTTTGGGAGGCCGAGGCGGGCGGATCACAAGGTCAGGAGATCGAGACCACGGTGAAACCCCGTCTCTACTAAAAATACAAAAAATTAGCCGGGCGCGGTTGTGGGCGCCTGTAGTCCCAGCTACTCGGGAGGCTGAGGCAGGAGAATGGCGTGAACCCGGGAGGCGGAGCTTGCAGTGAGCCGAGATCGCGCCACTGCACTCCAGCCTGGGCGACAGAGCGAGACTCTGTCTCAAAAAAAAAAAAAAAAAAAAAAAAAAAGTCAGGAAACAACAGGTGCTGGAGAGGATGTGGAGAAATAGGAACACTTTTACACTGTTGGTGGGATTGTAAACTAGTTCAACCATTATGGAAAACAGTATGGCGATTCCTCAAGGATCTAGAACTAGATGTACCATATGACCCAGCCATCCCATTACTGGGGATATACCCAAAGGATTATAAATTATGCTGCTATAAAGACACATGCACACGTATGTTTATTGCAGCACTATTCACAATAGCAAAGACTTGGAATCAACCCAAATGTCCATCAGTGACAGATTGGATTAAGAAAATGTGGCACATATACACCATGGAATACTATGCAGCCATAAAAAAGGATGAGTTTGTGTCCTTTGTAGGGACATGGATGCAGCTGGAATCCATCATTCTTAGCAAACTATCAGCTACCTTTTATATGTTGCGCAATATCTCAACCTTTTTTCCCATAATGATTGTTGCAAATCAATACCTTTGTTTTATTTTCTTTCCTTTATACTCCCTTTGTTACTGAGGTTTTCTTAACAGTCTTGATCATTCCAAATAATAGATTGGATCTGATGAGAAATCTCTTTTCATAAACAATTTTTGCAAGAAAATTCTGAAAAGCAGTGATGTACTCAAACTACTGGAAAATTGTATTTATAGGATGCCCTTGTCAAGTTTTATCTTTATTTCTGTGCTGTGTTGGGTTAAGGATGGGGGAAACTTCGTCCTAAGCCTTGTCGTTGTTGAAATGGTAGATTTATCCCTGAAAAATCTATTACTATGAGGGACTGAAAAACTTCTTGTTAGGGATAAATATTAAGGAAGAATATCAATTCACAATCATATTTGAACCTAAGACTTTCAGGTTACACAGGAGGGAAAATTTTAGTTTAATATTATATTTGACACTTGAACATTTTCTCCAACCTCTTCTCCCAAGTAATATGGTAAAGCAAAAGAGGATGAGTGGTTAGGGGGAATTTTCTGGCTGAAAATGAAAGATCATTGCAATAAAATATCTTTAATACGTTGAAGCCCACAAAACTCGATAATGCCAAGCAGCAAAACAATGTAACACCAAAATCATGAGACTGATGTTTTTATATTTTTCATAGACAGGGCCTCAGACACATCTAGAACATTAGAGGAAATGATGCTAGTGAATATGGTGATAGTATTCATCAGAGACATTATTTAAGTAATAACTTAAAATTTGAATCAGGAGTGACGTACTGAGGATGAAGGGCAGATATGTCAGCACCTCATGAAGAGATTCAAAAGTGAAACAAGTAAGAGACTATTTTTTACAATAGTTTTCATAAATATAAAATAAGTTAAAGAAATACTTGGACAACAAACTATACCCTCCAGTCTCATCCCTCATATTCTGTTTAATGACTGGGGAAGTTCTTACTTTTCCCCAAATTGATTCAACTAATGTTGAAATTAGTGTATTTAATGAGCATTGTTAGGTGCTTTCGAATCCCTAGGCATTTTGATAGTGGCATTTTCAAAACTGGAATGAGACACAGTAGCTATCTATATACTTTTTGACTATGTACTTTTCGAAAAGTCACCTGGATGAGTTAGAGGCGAACACTTAGCTAGTTGTCCTGGTTATTGCTGTTTATCTTCTCTCTCATCTGGGACGAAAAGCTTAGTGTTCAAGTTGTAGCATGTTTCCGCACTTTATTAATTTTTATGGCTAGAAAATATTATATTGTATGGAAATACACAATTTGTTGATTTATTTATCTGCTGATGAACATTTGGATTATATCCACATTTTGTTTGGTATGCATATAAATTAATATTTATAAATGAAAATTTGTTTTAGTACCTGTTTACTTTTCTTTTAGATATATGATATACCTAAATGTGGAATTGCTGGGTCATAAAATGAATATATTTTTAAGTATTTGATAAACCGTCATTTTCCACGGTGACTCTACCATTTTACATTCCCATCAGTAATTTATATGGGTTACTATTTCTACACATCCTCACCAAGACTTGTTACTTTGTTTCTTTCTTTTATTATAGCCACATTAGTGGGTCTAAAATGGTATCCTATTAGGGTTTTGATTTGCATTTCTTTAACAACCAATTGTGTTGAACATCTTTACCGGTCATATTGGACTTGAATATATTCTTTGAAGAAATGTCTATTCAAGCCTTTATCCATTTTTATTGGATTGTTTTGCCTTTTTGTTGTTGAGTTATGAGTTCTTCATATATTCTGAATAGTAAATCATTATCAGGTATAACTTGCAAATATTCTTCTATTCTTTATGTTGTCTTTATAATGTCTTTGTAATGTTTTCGATACACAATTTTGAAGTACAATTTATCTATTTTTATTATTATTGCTTGTGCTTTTGTTGTCAAACAAAAATCTATTTCCAAATCTGAGATGATGGTGATTTACCTTTATGCTTTCTTCTAAGTAATTTTATAGATTTACATCTTATATTTAGATTATTGGTCTATTTTGAGTTAATTTATGTACATGGAGTGAGGTAGGTGGTCCAACTTCATTCCTTGGCATGTGACTATCCAGTTTCTTTAGTTCCATCTGTTGAAAATGTATAATGTTGGAGTGAATAGAATTCTCTCACAATTATGATTACTATGTAGAATTATAATGAAGGATTTATAGTGAAGAGTAGAAATTTTTGATTTGGGAGATTTCATAGCTTTTGATCCAGCACAATATCTGCCTACAAAGTTGGCGTTGCTGAATATAATGACAAGATTATAAACAGAATGATTTCATCAAACAATTGATAACCAATTAATACCCAGAGAAAAAAATAGCCTCTTGAATAATGAATAAGTCTTCAATTACTGGAGAGTCAATTTGGTTGAATGAGATGCTAGCCAATATCAATTACACATGGGTCTGTATTCACTAGCCACTATTCCTACTCTACAGTGAGATTCAGATATCTGAAGGCACTGAAAAAATATGTAAAGCTTTGCAATAGTCAGCAGTCAGTTTATAAACACTTTTAATACATGTTGATGCCAGATAGCTTATTGTTTCATTAGTACCAGATACATTATTTTAAAGATAAATGCCTCTTTACCTTACAATATTTAAAAGCATATGCACATTTAAGGTCAGGGACAATTTTAGACTGGGTTTAAAAAGATTATTTTAGATTGGCCCAAAGGATTTTATTATTATTTTAAAATTCAGATGTCAAAGTGTTCTTAATAGGAAACCAGTTCAGCCTCAATCCTTAAATAAAAATGTAAGTAAATAAATACAATATTTGATACCTATTTTCTATTTCAGTAAAGACAGAACTTAAAGCATGATGTGAACAAAAGATCACTTTCTTTAAATGCATAATGTATTAGCAATGTGCAGCTAATAATGAATAAAACACAAGAACACCCTCTTTCTTCTCCTTTGCAGTGGCTGTTCCATGTGTCTAAATGATAGATATCTGTATTTAGATACCTTAATGAACTGTTCTTTCTTTTCTTTAAGTTATTTTATTTGTGTCACCTTCTCACTGAGGGCTTTAGTGACCAAACATTACCAAACACTCTTTCCAGTTCTAACTCCATAGCATTTGTCACCATCAGAGATACAGTTTTATTAAAAAAAACCCAAAAAACAAACAAACAAAAAACCTAGAAACTTATTTTGGATTTATTTGAGTTTACAGAAAAGTTGCAAAAATAGTAATGATTTCACTCAGTTAGCCTTACTATTGGCATCTTTCACAGTAAGAATCCCTTGGTCAAAACTAAGAAATTAACTTTGGTTAAAACACTATTAGCTTAACTACGAACTTTTTCAGATTTTTCCAGTTATCTATTAATATCCTTTTTTAAATTTTAGAACCCAGTCTAAGTTAGATATCTTAAGTTAGACACTTTTAGATATCACTTTGGTCTCTACCGTCTATGTTAGTTTCTCAGTTTTGCTTTTCATGACCTTGATTCTTTGGAAGAGATTTGATAGGATATCCTGTAGAATGCTCTTCAATTTGAGGCTGTCTGAAGTGAAGTTTTCTTGTGATTACACTAGGGTTATGAATTTAGATAAATAATATTATAGAGGTGAAGGATGCTGTTCATGACATTATAACTGGGATTCATGATGTGAATATGACTTACCACTGATGATGTTAACCTTAAACGTATGGTGCATGTTGTTCCTCACACAGTTCTTTACTGAAATGTCACTATATTTTTTCTCTTTTTAAAATTACACTTTAAGTTGTAGGGTACATGTGCACAACGTGCAGGTTTGTTACATAGGTATACATGTGCCATGTTGGTTTACTACACCCATCAACTCATCATTTACATTAGGTATTTCTCGTAAGGCTATCCCTCTCCCAGCCCTCCACCCCCAGACAGGTCCCGGTGTGTGATGTTCCCTGCACTGTGTCCAAGTGTTCTCATTGTTCAATTCCTACCTATGAGGGAGAACATGCAGTGTTTGGTTTTCTGTCCTTGTGATAGTTTGCTGAGAATGATGATTTCCAGCTTCATCCATGTCCCTGCAAAGGACATGAACTCATCCTTCTTTATGGCTGCAAAGTATTCCATGGTATATATGCACCACATTTTCTTAATCCAGTCTATCATTTATGGACATTTGGGTTGGTTCCAAGTCTTTCCTATTCTGAATAGTGCCACAATAAATATACATGTACATGTGTGTTTATAGTAACATGATTTATAATCCTTCAGTTATGCACCCAGTAATGGGATTGCTGGGTCCAATGCTATTTCTAGTTCTAGATCCTTGAGCAATCGTCACACTGCAGAACTAATTTATATTCCTGCCAACAGTGTAAAAGCATTCCAATTTCTCAACATCCTCTCCAGCATTTGTTGTTTCCTGACTTTTTAATGAATGCCATTCTAACTGGCGTGAGATGGTATCTCATTGTGGTTTCTTATTTGCATTTCTTTGATAACCAGTGATGATGAGCATTATTTTCATGTGTCTGCTAGCTCTATAAATGTCTTCTTTTGAGAAGTGTCTGTTCGTATCCTTTTCCCACTTTTTGATGGGGTTGTTGGCTTTTTTCTTGTAAATTTGTTTAAGTTCTTTGTACATTCTAGATATTAGCCTTTTGTCAGATGGGTAAATTGCAACAATTTTCTCCCATTCTGTAGGTTGTCTGTTTACTCTGATGGTAGTTTCTTTTGCCATGCAGAAGCTCTTTAGTTTAATTAGATCCCACTTGTCTATGTTGGCTTTTGTTGCCATTGCTTTTGGTGTTTTAGTCATGAACTCCTTGTCCATGCCTATGTCCTGAATGGTATTGCCTAGGTTTTCTTCTAGGGTTTTTATGGCTTTAGGTGTAACATTTAAGTCTCTAATCCATCTTGAATTAATTTTTGTATAAGGTGTAAGGAAGGGATCCAGTTTCAGCTTTCTACATATGGCTAGCCAGTTTTCCCAGCACCATTTACTAAATAGGGAATCCTTTCCCCATTTCTTGTTTTTCTCAGGTTTGTCAAAGATTAGATGGTTGTAGATGTGTGGCCTCTGTTCTGTTCCATTGGTCTACATCTCTGTTTTGGTACTAGTACCATGCTGTTTTGGTTACTGTAACCTTGTAGTATAGTTTGAAGTCAGGTAGAGTGATGCCTCCAGCATTGTTCTTTTGGCTTAGGATTGTCTTGGCAATGCAGACTATTTTTTGGTTTCATATGAACTTTAAAGTAGTTTTTTTCCAATTCTGTGAAGAAAGTCATTGGTAGCTTGATGGGGATGGCATTGAATCTACATATTACTTTGGGCAGTAGGGCCATTTTCATGATACTGATTCTTCCAATCCATGAACATGGAGTGTTCTTCCATTTGTGTGTATCTTCATCTATTTCGTTGAGCAGTGGTTTGTAGTTCTCCTTGAAGAGGTCCTTTGCATCCTTTGTAAGTTGGATTCCTAGGTATTTTATTCTCTTTGAAGCTATTGTGAATGGAGTTCACTCACGATTTGGCTCTCTGTTTGTCTGTTATTGGTGTATAGGAATGCTTGTGAATTTGCACATTGATTTTTTATTCTGAGACTTTACTGAAGTTGTTTATCAGCTTAAGGAGATTTTGGGCTGAGATGATGGGGTTTTCTAAATATACAGTCATGTCATCTGCAAACAGGGACAATTTGACTTCCTCTTTTCCTAATTGAATACTCTTTATTTCTTTCTCTTGCCTGATTGCCTTGGCCAGGACTTCCAACACTATGTTGAATGGGAGTGGTACGAGAGTGCATCCGTGTGTTGTGTCAGTTTTCAAAGGGAATGCTTCCAGTTTTTGTCCATTCAGTATGATATTGGCTGTGGGTTTGTCATAGACAGCTCTTATTATTTTGAGATACGTTCCATCAATACCTAGTTTATTGAGAGTTTTTAGCATGTTGGGCTGTTGAATTTTGTCAAAGGTCTTTTCTGCATCTATTGAGATAGTCGTGTGGTTTTTGTCATTGGTTCTGTTTATGTGATGGATTATGTTTATTGATTTGCATATGTTGAACTAGCCTTGCATCCCAGGGATGAAGCCCACTTGATTGTGCTGGATAAGCTTTTTGATATGTTGTTGGATTTGGTTTGTCAGTATTTTATTGAGGATTTTTGCATCGATGTTCATCAGGGATATTGGTCTAAAATTCTCTTTTTTTGTTGTGTCTCTGCCAGGCTTTGTTAACAAGATGATGTTGGCCTCATAAAATGAGTTAGGGAGGATTCCCTCTTTTTCAATTGATTGGAATACTTTCAGAAGGAATGGTACCAGCTCCTCTTTGTGCCTCTGGTAAAATTCAGCTGTGAATCCTCTGGTGCTGTACTTTTTTTGGTGGTAGGTTATTAATTATTGCTTCAATTTCAGTATCTCATTGGTCTACTCAGAGATTCAACTTCTTTCTCGTTCAGTCTTGGGAGGGTATATGTGTCCAGGAACGTATCCATTTCTTCTAGATTTTCTAGTTTATTTGCGTAGATGTGTTTATAGTATTCTCTGATGATACTTTGTATTTCTGTGGGATCGGTGGCGATATCCCCTTTATCATTTTTTATTGTGTTTGATTCTTCTCTTTTCTTCCTTATTAGCCTTGTTAGTGGTCTATCAATTATGTTGTTCTTGTCAAAAAACCAGCTCCTGGATTCATTGATTTTTTGATGGGTTTGTTGTGTCTCCAAGTCTCCTTCAGTTCTGCTCTGATCTTAGTTTTTTCCTGCCTTCTGCTAACTTCTGAATTTCTTTTCTCTATTTCTTTTAATTTTGATGTAACGGTGTCAATTTTAGATCTTTGCTGCTTTTTCTTGAGGGCATTTAGTGCTATAAATTTCCCTCTACACACTGCTTTAAATGTGTCCCAGAGATTCTGGTAAGTTGTGTCTTTGGTCTCATTAGTTTCAAAGATCATCTTTATTTATGCCTTCATTTTTTTGTTTACCCAGTAGTCACTCTGGAGCAGGTTGTTCAGTTTCCATGTAGTTGTGTGGTTTTGAGTGTGTTTCTTTCTTTCTTTCTTTTTTTATTACACTTTAAGTTCTAGGGTACATGTGCCCAACATGCAGGTTTGTTACATATATTTACATGTGCCATGTTGGTGTGCTGCACCCATTAAATCCTCATTTACGTTAGGTATATCTCCTAATTCTATCCCTCCCCCCTTCCCTTACCCCACCACAGGTCCCAGTGTGTGATGATCCAATTCCTGTGTCCAAGTCATCTCATTGTTCAATTCCCACCTATGAGTGAGAACATGCGGTGTTTGGTTTTTTGTTCTTGTGATAGTTTACTGAGAATGATGGTTTCCAGCTGCATCCATGTCCCTGCAAAGGACACAAACTCATCCTTTTTTATGGCTGCATAGCATTACATGCTGTATATGTGCCACATTTTCTAAATCCAGTCTGTCAATGATGGACATTTGGGTTGATTCCAAGTCTTTGATATTGTGAATAGTGCTGCAAGAAACATACGTGAGCATGTGTCTTTATAGCAGCATGATTTATAATCCTTTGAGTATATACCCAGTAATGGGATGGCAGGATCAAATGGTATTTCTAGGTGTAGATCCTTGAGGAATCGCCATACTGTTTTCCATAATGGTTGAACTAGTTTACAGTCCCATCAATAGTGTAAAAGTGTTCCTATTTCTCCACATCCTCTCCAACACCTGTTGTTTCCTGATTTTTTAATGATTGCCATTCTAACTGGTGTGACATGGTATCTCATTGTAGTTTTGATTTGCATTTCTCTGATGGCAAGAGATGATGAGCATTTTTTCATGTGTCTGTTGGCTGTATGACTGTCTTCTTTTGAGAAGTGTCTGTTCATATCCTTTGCCCACTTTTTGATGGGGTTTTTTGTTTTTTTCTTGTACATTCATTTGCGTTCTTTGTAGGTTCTGGATATTAGCCCTTTGTCAGATGCGTAGATTGCAAAAATTTTCTCCCATTCTGTAGGTTGTCTGTTCACTTTGATGGTAGTTCCTTTTGCTGTGCAGAAGCTCTTTAGTTTAATTAGATCTCATTTTTCAATTTTAGCTTTTGTTGCAGTTGCTTTTGGTGTTTTAGACATGAAGTCCTTGCCCATGCCTATGTCCTGAATGGTATTACCTAGGTTTTCTTCTAGGGTTTTTATGGTTTTAGGTGTAACATTTAAGTCTCTAATCCATCTTGAATTAATTTTCATATAAGGAGTAAGGAAAGGATCCAGTTTCAGCTTTCTACTTATGGCTAGCCAATTTTCCCAGCACCACTTATTAAATAGGGAATCCTTTCCCCATTTCTTGTTTTTGTCACGTTTGTCAAAGATCAGATGGCTGTAGATGTGTGGTATTATTTCTGAGGTCTCTGTTCTGTTCCATTGGTCTACATCTCTGTTTTGGTACCAGTTCCATGCTGTTTTGGTTACTGTAGCCTTGTAGTATAGTTTGAAATCAGGTAGCGTGATGCCTCCAGCTTTGTTCTTTTGGCTTAGGATTGTCTTGGCAATGCGGGCTCTTTTTTGGTTCCACATGAACTTTAAAGCAGCTTTTGCCAATTCTGTGAAGAAAGTCATTGGTAGCTTGATGGGGATGGCATTGAATCTATAAATTACCTTGGGCAGATGGCCATTTTCACAATATTGATTCTTCCTATCCATGAGCATGGTATGTTTTTCCATTTGTTTCCTCTTTTATTTCACTGAGCAGTGGTTTGTAATTCTCCTTGAAGACATCCTTTACATACCTTGTAAGTTGGATTCCTAGATATTTTATTCTCTTTGAAGCTATTGTGAATGGGAGTTCATTCGTGATTTGGCTCTCTCTTTGTCTGTTACTGGTGTATAAGAATACTTGTGATTTTTGCACATTGATTTTTGTATCCTGAGACTTTGCTGACGTTGCTTATCAGCTTAAGGAGATTTTGAGCTGAGACGATGGTATTTTCTAAAACTACAATCATGTTATCTGCAAACAGGGACAATTTGACATCTTCTTTTCCTAACTGAATACCCTTGATTTCTTTTTCTTGCCTGATTGCCCTAGCCAGAACTTCCAACACTATGTTGAATACGAGTGGTGAGAGAGGGTGCCCCTGTCTTGTGCCACTTTTCAAGGGGAATGCTTCCAGGTTTTGCTCATTCAGTATGATATTGGCTGTGGGTTTGTCATAAATAGCTCTTATTATTTTGACATATGTTCCATCAATACCAAATTTATTGCGAGTTTTTAGCATGAAGGGCTGTTGAATTTTGTCAAAGGCCTTTTCTGCATCTATTGAGATAATCATGTGGTTTTTGTCCTTAGTTCTGTTTATATGCTGGATTACGTTTATTGATTTGTGTATGCTGAACCAGCCTTGCATCCCAGGGATGAAGCCCACTTGATTATGGTGGATAAGCTTTTTGATGTGCTGCTGGATTCAGTTTGCCAGTATTGTATTGAGGAATTTTGCATCAATGTTCATCAGGGATATTGGTCTAAAATTCTCTTTTTTTGTTGTGTCTCTGCCAGGCTTTGGTATCAGGATGATGTTGGTCTCATAAAATGAGTTATGGAGGATTCCCTCTTTTTCTGTTGATTGCAATAGTTTCAGAAGGAATTGTACCAGCTCCTCCTTGTACCCCTGGTAGAATTTGGCTGTGAATCTGTCTGGTCCTGGACTTTTTTTAGTTTGTAGGCTACTAATTATTGCCTCAATTTCAGAGCCTGCTATTGGTCTATTCAGAAATTCAACTTCTCCCTGATTTAGTCTTGGGAGAATGTCCAGGAAATTATCCATTTCTTCTATGTTTTCTAGTTTATTTGCATAGAGGTGTTTATAGTTTTCTCTGATGGTAGTTTGTATTTCTGTGGGGTTGTTGGTTATATCCCCTTTAACATTTTTTATTGCATCTGTTTGATTCTTCTCTCTTTTCTTCTTTATTAGTCTTGCTAGCTGACTATAAATTTTGTTGTTCTTTTCAAAAAAACAGTTCCTGGATTCATTGATTTTTTGGAGGGGTTTTTGTGTCTCTATCTTCTTCATTTCTGCTTTGATCTTAGTTATTTCTTGTCTTCTGCTAGCTTTTGAATGTATTTGCTCTTGCTTCTCTAGTTCTTTTAATTGTGATGTTAGGGTGTCAATTGTAGATCTTTCCTGCTTTCTCTTGTGGGCATTTAATGCTATAAATTTCCCCCTAAACACTGCTTTAAGCATGTCCCAGAGATTCTTGTATGTTGTATCTTTGTTCTCATTGGTTTCAAAGAACATCTTTATTTCTGTCTTCATTTTGTTATGTACCCAATAGTCATTCAGGAGCAGGTTGTTCAGTTTTCACGTAGTTGAGCGGTTTTGATTGAGTTTCTTAGTCCTGAATTCCAGTTTGATTGCACTGTGGTCTGAGAGACAGTTTGTTATAATTTCTATTATTTTACATTTGCTGAGAAGTGGTTTACTTCCAACTATGTGGTCAATTTTGGAATAAATGTGATGTGGTGCTGAGAAGAATGTATTAGGGTGGAAGTTACCTGATTTTCCAGGGGTTGTGTGTCTCAATTTCTCTTGGCTAGGAAAAGAAATTCCCTTCCCCTTTGTGCTTCCCATGTGAGACAATGCCTTGCCCTGCTTCAGCTCTCGCGGATCGGGCTGCACCCGCGGAACAGCGTCGTCTGTCCGATACGCTACAGTGAGATGAACCTGGTGCCTCAGTTCAAAATGCAGAAATCACCTGTCTTCTGTGTTGCTCACACTGGGACCTGGAGGCTGGAGCTGTTCCTATTCTGCCATCTTGGGCGCCCCCCTTGAGTGTGTTTCTTAATCTTGAGTTCTAATTTGATTGCACTGTGGTTGAGAGACAGTTTGTTGTGATTTCTGTTATTTTACATTTGCTGAGGAGGGGTTTACTTATAATTATACGGTCAATTTTAGAATAAATGCGATGTGGTGCTGAGACGAATGTATGTTTTGTTCATTTTGGGTGGAGAGTTCTGTAGATGTCTATTAGGTCTGCTTGGTGCAGAGTTGAGTTCAATTCCTGGATATTCTTGTTAAGTTTCTGTCTCGTTGATCTGTATAATGATGACAGTGGGGTGTTGAAGTCTCCCATTATTATTGTATGGGAGTCTAAGTCTCTTTGTAGGTCTCTAAGGACTTGCTTTATGAATCTATGTGCTCCTGTATTGGGTGCATATATATTTAGGATAGTTAGCTCTTCTCGTTGAATTGATCTCTTTACCATTATGAAATGGCCTTCTTTGTCTCTTTTGATCTTTGTTGGTTTAAAGTCTGTTTTGTCAGAGACTAGGATTGCAACCCCAGTTTTTGTTTTGTTTTGTTTTGTTTTTTGTTTTGTTTTTTATTTTTTTTCCATTTGCTTGGTAGATCTCCTCCCATCCCTTTATTTTGAGCCTATGTGTGTCTCTGCATGTGAGATGAGTCTCCTGAATACAATACACTAATGGGTCTTGACTTGAACCAATTTGCCTGTCTATGTCTTTTAATTGGGACATTTAGCCCATTTACATTTATGGTTAATATTGTTATGTGTGAATTTGATCCCGTCATTATGATGCTAGCTGGTTATTTTGCCCATTAATTAATACTTCATAGCATGATGGTCTTTACAATTTGGCATGATTTTGCAGTGGCTGGTACCAGTTGTTCTTTTCCATGTTTAGTGTTTCCTTCAGGAGCTCTTGTAAGGCAGGCCTGGTGGTAACAAAATCTCTTAGCATTTGCTCGTCTGTAAAGGATTTTATTTCTCCTTCACTTATGAAGCTTAGTTTGGCTGGGTATGGAATTCTGGGTTGAAAATTCTTTTCTTTAAGACTGATGAATATTGACCCTGTTTACTTTTCCACATTGTATTCAAATTTCTCCATGCAGCCCACATTCTAAAAAGAGAAATTAATCATATAATGAAATGCAGATATCTGTATGTAGATTTGAGCATTCTTCTCTAAAGAAACAGTATCTCTTCTGTTCCATGCATATATTTATTTAAACATTTATTCATATCAGTAGGGACATGAGCATTATATATTTGGGGTTATAGTACACTACTATAATTATTATTGTTTTAGTCAAACTGTTCTCTCTTTCGAGTTCTTACAAGCTGGCCACTTTGACGTGCTGCCATCCATCTATGGGTTTTGTTTTGGTTTTGCTTGCTGGTTTAGTTAGCACTCCCTTACATTCTGGCAGTTCATGCCATTACAAGCTCATCTTGGATTTTCCCTGTCCCAGTTCTAGATTCAGCCATTTATCCAAGGAGTCTGTTTCTTTACACAGCTTTCTGTTTTACTTGTTTATTTTCTATTTCCTCACACTGAAATGTAAATTTAATGTAAGTAAAATTTCTATTTGTTTGATTACCTGCTGCACCCACAGTGGTCAACACAATGCCTGTCGCATAGTTAGCATTCAGTAATAATGTAAACAGGTGAATGAACAAAAAGAAAACTAAGTTTCTCTATGCTTACTTCTCATAATCAAAATTTTAAAATGCTTTTTATTATTTTTCTCTCAAACACTTGCCTTAAAAATGACCGTAAAATGTAAGTTATCCTGAAATTAATTTCCTCATAGATTTTTTTTATAATACTAAGTTTTTCTAAAAATGTAGCTATAGCTAAGATGACTCCTGGTATATTTTTAGATAGGTGTTCCTCCTCCTGCCGGTCTCATCTCATCATCAGTATTCTCATCACCATCATCTTCATGATCACTATTTTCTAATAGAACTTTCAACATGACCATAGCAGCAGTGGAATATTACTCAGTCTTATAAAAATGAGCTTAACAAAAACTTTCTAAATAATTATCCATGCCTAATATGACATGATACTTTCTTGTTCTGTCTAGCATAATTTTTATTGCTTCTATAAAATAAACGAGAATAAAAAGAAGTCATTACTGAATACCCGTTTAAGTCAAATGTCCAAACCCTTTTGTTAATGTCAAAAGAAAATAGGAGAAAAACAAAAAGAGAGAAAGAAAATAAGAAACAAAGGCAGAAAAAAAAAACCTTGATGTTAAATTCAATGAAAGTTAAAATAACATATACATTAATATATTAATAAAATAATAATTTGTCAGTGTTAACATGGTTCTAGCCTATTAGTCTTGGTTATTCAGACCATTTTTCTTCAAATGGTTGGAAACTATACACATTGAAAATATGTCATAGTTTCACATTTGTTTTTCCCCTGCTTAGGAACACTATAAAGTCCTAACTGAATGTCTTTCAAAGTTATATCAGCCAATGCACTTTAATCTTTTTAATTATGCAACACTAAGTTTACTGTCAGAAGCAGATATAAAAAATAACTCTAAAAATTGGAAGTCACTAAAATGGAAAGCTTATTTATCAATGCAATTTTGTTACTCCAGCACAAATTTCCTGATTGTGTCAGGTGCTGTCATGTCTCAGAGGTGTTTGTTTTTGATGGTAGAGATGATATATATGGTTGAAATTGATAAAAAGAGATATATTACCATACCAGAAAATGCTGATTCCAAAATTGCTTTTCAATCACAATTTTCGCACTCTGTACATAATCTCAGTGTATTATAGGCCTTTAGTCATTTGTGGTTTGATTTCTTCCAGTAAGTATTTGCATTGCTCATAAAATACATGAATTTTGTCAATATTTTAGACTCAGGTGGTGCTTTGTGGTGATAAATGATTGACTAACACTAAGAGAATTGGAACTATTTCTAAAAGATAACTGGAATTTTTAAAATTTGAAATCATCCTACAAAAGATAGAATTTATTTTTCACTTCCTGATTTGAAAATGGTTTAATCTCTTCCTAGCAATATGCATTGCGTCAAAACTGAGGAGAGACTTACTAAATATATATAACTCTCTCTTCTAAATAAGAATTATTGATGTTGTTTTCTAAGAAAGCTGTTGTCCATGTGCCCCCTTACCCTGCCAGATTAACTTTAGTAGGATATGAACTGAATTGATTCCATCATTTCACAAATGACACGTCAGTGACTGATAGAGGTTGTGAAAAGATTTCACAGTGTTGACATCAGATTAATCACTGTGTTCTAAAGTCGACAATAAAGAGTTTGCCCACACAGGGCAAATTTTCATATATATAAATAGCTATTTCTTTCCTTTAGCAAATATGGGTATTCTTGTTTAAGCCCCTAGTGCACTATAGAGTACAGCTGTATTTCTTGTCTCCTTTCCTGAAGGATGGCATATTGAAATTACCTGTGATATGGTTTTGCTGTGTCTCCACCCAAATCTCATCTTAAATTATAGTTCCCATAATCCCCACATCATGAGAGGGATGCAGTGGAAGGTAATTGAATCATGGGGGCGTGTTTTTCCCGTGTTGTTCTTGTCATAGTGAATAAGTCTCACGAGATCTGATAGTTTCATAAAGGGCAGTTCTCCGGCACTTCTCTCTTGCCTATCACCATGTAAGATGGCCTTTGCTCCTCCATTGCCTTCCGCCATGATTGTGAGGCATCCCTAGTCATGTGGAACTGTGATTCCATTAAACCTCTTTTTCTTTATAAATTACCCAGTCTTGGGTATGTCTTTATTGCTGCATTAGAAGCAACTAATACAATCTGTATATTAAAATAAAATTTTTTAAAGTAAACATAAATAAGATATTCATTGGCACTTTAAATTAAGTAGTTCAAACTTAATTTCTCATTATTCCTGAACAGTAAAAGTAACATTCTATTTGCTACGAGATTTGTTGCCATCATTTTCTTTAGTACATTGTCTGCTCAGTATCCTTTTGTTTGCTTTTAGTGATGTATTTATGTGTATGCATTGTGTGTAACTGTTTAATGAGGGTTTATTTTCTTATATTTTTTCTTTGGTAAAATTATTGCTAACTTAAAAAATAGATTACTTATATGTAAATATCTGAAACTCATTAAATGTCTAATTTATCCATATTATAATGTTTTTAAAGCTAAATTTGATTTCCAGGCATTTTGAGTTATGTTTAAAGAAAAAGATTATAACATCTGAAGGCTTTTAAGCATAGCTATGCAGTGAAGCAGAAGATACTTATATTCAAAAGTCACATAGAATCATAAAATCTTATAATCTTATTGTATTAACTATGTAGAAAGTATTAAATGTATAACTAATATTTTAAATTCTAAAAGTTAAAGGGAATTTACTATGCAATATCGTAAGAGGTGATATGAGGGGGAGAAGTCAGCATGGATATTGATGGATATCTGAAAGTAACTCAAAAATGAGAAAAACAAATTTACATTTAAATACAAGTGTTATAGACTGAACCACTTTTTCCCCACTAGCCCCAAAATCTGTGTGTTTCAATCCTACTGTTCAATGTGATGGTATTAGGAGGTAGAGATCTCGTGAATAATTATAAGTAGATGAGGTCATAGGGAGGAGTCGTCGTGAGTGGGATTAGTGTTCTTATAGAAGTCACAAGGGAGCTTGCTTCCTCTACTTTGCTTTCTGCCATGTGAGGATACGGTGAGGAAGTGTTCTGAAACCCAGGAGAGGCTCTCATGAGAGCCTGACTATGCTGGTCCCCTGATCTCAGACTTCCAGTCTCCAGAAGAGTGAGAAATAACTCTTTGCTTAAAAGTCACTTCGTTTATGTCATAGTAGCCAAGTTAAATAATACAACAGATAATAGCATAGGCTAGGAAGTCTGTGTTATAATGTGGTTAAAATAAATTAAAAAAAACTTTTAAAATTAAAGTTGTTTTTTTTTTTTTTAAGAGTACAGACATTTTGAGGAATACATTAGCTGACATTCATAAGTTTAAAAATTTATAGTTTCTGAATTGCATGTACTACTCTTTCTCTCTATAAAACGTGAGGGGTGATGTAGGTGTTGGGCAAGAAAATATAGTGAGTGAATATTTGTCTAAATACAAATGTTCATGGGCTTCCTTCTGTATACATTATTTTCTCAGTAACTGATTAATGGCAGTCTCCTATAATTGTTTTAGAATTCAATATTATGATGTTAAAAATGATTTCACATTATAATGTAGTTTGCACTATATATGTCTCTCATTTATATTCTGAGCTTCTTGAAAAGGCAATAAAACCATTGCATAGAGACAACCTACTGTGTTACTTAAAACAGATAATTCTGATAGATTTGTTAAGTATTTTCATGCATGCTGATCCTTTTGAAAAAGCCATGAAGCTCTAATCTAAGCAATGTTTCTTTTCTTAGAAAATGAATTTAAAAATCAATCTAATCAATTGAACAACATAAACACGTAGGAAGGCAGAGGAAGTAGGCAGATGTGGGTGAAGAGAATTATTGCAGAAATTTGTCACTTAATATAATTTTCAAACTTTATATTTACTGAATTTATTTTTTTTCTGATTTTTTAACTTAACAAATTAATATTGTGTGACTAATTTCTTACCGAAGTAAAGTAGGTAAGCACTTCTGTTGCTACATCTGACTAGCCTTTGCTGTTACAGTCTCCACCTAACTCTGGTCTGAATTCAAGTCCCTGGTAAATAGATTCTATGTGAATTACAGAAACTTAGCTGAATACAACCCTAGTCAATGCAATTTTTTGCTCTGCTGTGAGTGAAACCCAGTAAGGTACACTAAAAGTTTAAACAAACATTGAGCAAGCTATTTACCATATCTACTACAATCACTTAAGTCTCTGATTGACTGGAGCATTTATTAAAATAATGTGAGGGTTATTAATCTTTAAAAGAAAGAAATATTATTACTCTTCTTATTCTTATGTGTATTCAAAATAAAAATCTCCTCCTTCAAAAATAGTTTGATCTGTTTGCTACAATTTCCCTTTTGAAAATATTTTACCTTCATATGTTACAAATATGTAGGAATATAACATAGCTCCCATTCATGACTATAAGTCTTTCTGATATAATCACTGTATATCATGCATACCATAAAACGAGCTGGATCCAAACAAGTATACATTAGTTAGAAGTAGTCTTCATGTCTGGCTTCCCTTTTCAAGGCATTCAGGGTATATTTAAATCCTGTTAGATAAAAGAAAAATAGATAGTTGATAAGAAAAAAAAATCCATTTTCCCTCTACCCTCGTATATTCTCCAGCTGTAAATTAGATTTACAAAAGATGGATCAACAATATAAAAACATATACATTTGTGTAATATGTTTTACATGACACTGGAGCTTTCCTAAGGAAATGAAGACACATGAAGAGGTGGTTAAACTAAACATGTTTATACTGGTTTTAATGACGAGTGGAAAGTCACAGAAAAATGTGATAGGACAAAAGGTATGAGCTAAAGGTAGTAAACTGGAGGAAACTTAGCAAGGCCTGTTTGTTCAGATTCCTCTTTACATCCTTCCATCTTTAGAGACAAAGCTGTTCTTTTTCTCTGTGTAGGGAGGATAGCTCTCACATGAGGGTCTTATGATCTACTTTCAAAGAAGGTAAAGATCAAAGCGTCTTTCTAGCACGCGCTCTTTCTATGACCTGCTTCAGGAACAAAAGAGGAAGTCAGAGAGTCCTCACACCTGTTCTTTAAGTTATTTCAACCTAAACTATTCAATATGCCACAGCACCACATTTTGGTTAGTGTGTTCTGAACCTCATGAGACTCAAGAAAACCTGTGGAAATTAAAAAAAAAAATTAAAAATAAAACATTAAATTGTCAAAAAAGTCATAATTAAATAAGATGGAAAAAATACTATGAAATAGAAATGTTAAAATCATAACTGAATTTAAAATCAAATTTTATACCAAAGCAAAAAAAAAATGCCAAAGTTAAAAATGTTAAAACATATGTTAGATGGACATAACCCAAGTATTAAAAAGTATTAAATTTGGGAAGAATCTATCATAATATCAGAAAGACATTTTCCTAGTCACTGACGATGCTAAAAATTGAAAATATAGGACTAAGCTGCCTATTAAAAACAACACATTTTGGACACAAAAACATATTTTTAAAAAATGAAAAAATCTACAAGAGGATCATCTCTGCTGTACCTTATGCATGTGATGAAATGTGCTTTTAAGTTCTCATTGATATACTTAAGCTAAATAGATGACAAAGTACTCTGTTGACAGTCTTCTTACAAAACACCTTTTATTCTCATACACCTCAGCAGGAAGGTTTAAATCAGAGAAAATGATTCACTTAGCTGAAGTAGAGCTGTGTAGCAATCATATGTAATGGAGAAGGGTTGATAAAATTTTAGTAAGTCTGAATTTTCTTTTTTTTCTTTTTTTTCTTTTTCTTTTTTTTTTTTTTTTTTTTTTTTTGTGACGGAGTCTGGCTCTGTTGCCCAGGCTGGAGTGCACTGGCCGGATCTCGGCTCACTGCAAGCTCCGCCTCCCGGGTTCACGCCATTCTCCCGCCTCAGCCTCCCGAGTAGCTGGGACTACAGGCGCCCGCCACCTCGCCCGGCTAGTTTTTTGTATTTTTTAGTAGAGACGGGGTTTCACCGTGTTAGCCAAGATGGTCTCGATCTCCTGACTTTGTAATCCGCCCTTCTCGGCCTCCCAAAGTGCTGGGATTACAGGCTTGAGCCACCGCGCCCGGCCAATAAGTCTGAATTTTCTTAACAGGGAATCTGTTGTTGTCTATATTAACAAGAAATAGTAAAGGGGAAACGGAAAGGAGCCAAGGCTTCAATCAGGGAGGAATCTTTAAATGACAATCTCAGGCCTCAAAGCCTAGTGTCTTGTGTTTTATGACATGTGCAGACAGTTGTCTTCAAAGTGTTTCTTTGGGATCATTTTATATCCACTTATATAACAATACACATTCTCACATTTTAGGGATGACATATTTAAAACATGATCGGGAGAAAAAGCATGTGGAACATTTATTTACTTAATGTTTATTTCCTGTGGTATTTAACCACACAAAATTTTTATGAGTGAAAATCAGAAGGGACAAATGTGTGTGGAAGAATGCAGACCCTCCAGATGAGGCTAAAGTAGATGATTCTGCATGTTTTTTTGATTTTATGGGGTAAAAACTCTTAAAAATGGGAAAAAAGGGTCAATATGCTGCAGAGAATATGAAGTCATCAGAGTTTCAAAATTTCTCCTTTGATGTAAAATTCCTTTAATATATACGAACAGGAAATTATTTGAAGCCTTTTGCCAGGCCTACCACACTAACAAACACTACATAAACTAAAATACGAAACATACGTTCTGTTTACATTATGCCAGGTGCGTCGCAACGAGCTTTCCATTCACAAACATATTTAATACTTCTGACACCCCACTAAAGAAATTGGAAGTCTCCTCCTGCCTGCTGATGCATAGTTGAGGGGGAAGGGGGGCTAATTGTCCACAGACACACCAATTGTTAGGTGGCAGAGCCTGTATTTCGGACCCTTGCCCTCTTGTCATGTGGGTCATGTTCTTATCCATTGCACCTTTCCCTGGAATGATGGTAATTTGTCATGATCTTTAGCATCATTATCCACAAGGGATAAGAAAAGACTAAAATTGAAATTTATTTTTAATTTTGGGGGAATGTATGCAGTACTGCTTTTAAATTATGCCTAACTGTACTTCTGAATTTCATAATATAACTTATTTTTTTCAATTTGTAACAAGATTATATACAGAAATATGGAATTATTTTCTTTCATACATTTTACAAAAGGTAAAATATAAAAAGATATTAGAAATTAAATGCATGATATGAGGGGGACTTACAATTGATGTTTAATAGTCAATATCCCCCAGAAAAAGTTAAATATGAGATAATATATGCAAGGAAATTATAAATGAACCAAAAAAACAAACAAAAATGAATCCTTAAGATACTTTCCAATGAAATCCTGAGGGATTTTTAAATTACAGAATCAGAATCTCTGAAGGAGAAGTAGGTAATCTGCAATTTAAACAAAAGAGTTCCTGTCATACTGACGTATATTGTATATAGTAGTTGGGAAGCCACTGATTAAGACTGTATATTATTAATAAGCTACTCATTGACTGCCTATCATATTCTTTATCTAGCACTAAACAATGCGCATGCAATTGTTTAATTTACCCTCAGAAGTATCCCATCCTTTTAAAAGACACTGAAAGAAAAACTCAAAATAACACAAAACCACGTCTTAGAAATGTTATTCAATTGCCAACTTACCTGACTTCAGGTATAAAAACGTATACGCTTCCACTAGAAAAGCACCAGAACTAATTCAGATTATATCATTATACAATAAAATTAAATGATTATATTTTCTTCCACTTGCTTTTGCTTGGAATTTTTCTTCTATAATTTCTATTACTCTCATCAGAAATGATAGAGTGGGAGGACAAATGTGGAAATTTATTTATTACTGACCTGCCAAACACTAATATCAAATATTTTCTATGAAAAAAAAATATACAGAGGTGATGCTGAGAACATTGCTAATCTCTGTCTTCATTTTCCAATGTTTCTGAAAGATCATCATTGAGTATCTCCCTGATCATATTGAAATGTGACAGTGTTACTTTTTCAGTATATCTATTCGATGTTGTAGAAGTTCTAAAGGTCGGAAATGTAAGTTTGTTTTTTCATATTTTAATTAGGTCTGCACAAAATTAGTTTACTTTCGGCAGGCGGATCACAAGCCCAGGAGATCGAGACCATCCTGGCTAACATGGTGAAACCCTGTCTCTACTAAAAATACAAAAAATTAGCAGGGCGTGGTGGTTGGTGTCTGTTGTCCCAGCTACTGGTGAGGCTGAGGCAGGAGAATGGCCTAAACCTGGGAGGCAGAGCTTGCAGTGAGACGAGATCCTGCCACTGCACTCCAGCCTCAGCAACAGAGTGAGACTCCATCTCAAAAAAAAAAAAAAAAAAAAAAAGTTTACTTTCCCTACAAATTACACATGTAATTTGTGTTTGTCTTTTTAACTCCTATTTATTTATTTATTTATTTATTTTTGAGACAGGGTCTCACCCTGTCACCCAGGCTGTAGAGCAGTGGCGAGATCATAGCTCACTGCAGCTTCTACCTCCCCAGCTAAAGTGATCCTCGCGTCTCAGCCTGCTGAGTATCTGGAACTACAGACGTGAGCCACCATACCCAGATAATAATAATTATTATTATTTTCCAATTTTTTGTAGAAACACAGTCTCCCTCTGTCACCTAAGCTGATCTAGAGCTCCTGAGCTCAAGTGATCCTTTCGCCTTGGCCTCTGAAAGTGCCGGGATTAGAGGCCTAAATCACTTCACTAGGCCTATAATTCGGTTCTTTATTGAAAAAAGCTACATCCGCATATACTCCCTTATGCCATCTGTCATTACTTATTTGACTTCATTTTTTATCCAGCGTTCCCTTTACTTCCCATCACACTGAACTTTTGCATGTTCCTACTGTCAATCAGGGAAATGATGAGACAAGTCTCAATTATTCTAGGAGATTTATTTGCCAAAGTTAAGGATACTAATTTATCCCAAGTGCCTGGAGCAGTATCCAGTATCTAGTAGTCACTAAATTATACTTGTTTAATATATAAACATTTGCTCTAAATTTGCTTGCTTGTTTTTCTCATTGGTTTTCTTTTCCATCAGCTACTTTTCATATCATTTTTCAGAGCCCATTCCATCTGGACCATAGACTTCAGGACCTATCCCAATTTGTGTCATGCTAAAAATTGAACACAATAATAACAAGTGAGAATTGCACAATAATAAAAAGTTATATATATATATATATATTCCTATATATCCTGGCACTAGACTTCGTGCACGTAGAGACGTAGTTGCTTGCTATTTTCTTGCATAATTACATCAGATACATCACATTTTTTACTTTGATTCACAATGAGGACATATTAAATGAAAGGATTATTTTTAAATGAAAAGCCAATATTACATTAAAAGTTACTGCTAGAATTAGACAAAACTTTAAAAATCAAAACATTACATGCCAAATTTAATTGGTTTTCTCTGTTATAGACTTACAGGTAATTTTTGTTGTTTTTATTTATCTCAAATTTTCATTTTTTTCTAAAGTAAATAATATTACTTCTGTAAGAAGAATGATACAATGTTTAAATGACACTTCTGCAATATATAATAAAGAAGCATCAGATCAACAAATCAACTATTCAATACATCCAACAGACATCTAAGAAATACAAAACCTCTGTGAAAATTCCGTATTGTGGTTTACCTGCAAAGCAGATTTTGTTGTTTAAATTAAAGTTACAAATGTCATTTATAATAGACAAACAGCACTCAGGCATCAAGAAAAAAGTACCTCTTGCAGATAAGTTCCAGGTAAAATTTTGTCATTCACAAATTACTTTGTACACCTTTCACTTATATTGTGTGAATACCAAAAGATGAACTTTCCATATCAAAGATTATGTACTTTATAGACAAATGTTATAATTGAAAATGCTAACCTTTAAGGATAATTACATTTCTGCCATCATATTTAAATTAGAGTATAAGAAAGAGGAAATTCATGGCTACAGAGCAAGCCGACCAATTCATCAAAATCTTTTGAGAAATTGCCATAGGACTTACATAATAGCTTGTGTGGAGGCTTGATCCATGCGTTTGTTACTGCTCTTTCTGAAGCTTGGTATCAGTCACATTCAGAGATTTCTTTAAGACAATGAAAATACTTTAGCAATTAACCAGCATCCTTTGACTGCAGTGAGAATATGAGCAAATAAAGTTTGCCAAGTGTGCTGATAGCTCAGTCTGGTTTATGTAACTAAATCTGAAGCTCTTTATATAATAATATAATCTGTGCATAGAAATATAGATAATGCATAAAAATTACCTGTAGTAACATTTTTCAGAAGCTCAGTTTGTATATTATATATAATAGTGAGAAGAATTATTTAAGTTAGTTGAAATGTATATTGTTAATATATTCAATTACTTGCTATTGAATTAGAATGTGTGCTATTAGTAAAAAACTTTTTGTATAAAATTCCAGTTTGTTTCTTCATTGAAAAACAGAGCAAAAGAAACTATTTCCTAATAGAAGTGTGGTTTAATGTTCTTTTGTGTTAAAATTTTCATTGGATTCATCATACAGTAGATTAAGAGGAAAAGACAATGGCAAGGTAACACTGGAGTGATTTAATGGGAGTTATACTTTAGCCCACTTAATAAAAAACTATTTTAGGAAAAGGTGAGAGTACAAAAAATAGGAGAAAGTTTAGGATTAAAAATTGATTTGGACATAAATAGAAAAGATGTGAAGGACAAAAATTTCTTGCTCTGGGAGGAAGAAATGTGTTCAAAGTATTAAAGTTCATTTTCTAAAAAGACTCTTCGTGCTGAGGGATGACGCTTTTACTTGTTTGGAAGTAAAAGAATATTTATACAAAATGTTTATTTTGCTCCAGGTAGTTTCCTCTTTACCAAGATTCTTCAACTGTAGTCAAGCAAGTTCTTAAAGCTTAATGTGATTAGACATGTAAGAGAAAAAAGAGAAGTTCAAGACTGACTTGTAGAGAAGAATACAACTCCCAACTAAAGCAGAAACTTAAAAATAAGATGGAAGCAAAATCAGTAAATGGTCATCCTAAAGGGCAAATCAAGGAGATAGTGGAAGACTTGACTAGACAATAAAATAAAGAGCAGGATGTAAACAGGAAGCTTGGAATAAATTAGAAAGCTGTCTTTGTATGTGTGAGTGTGAGTGTGTGTGTGAGACAGATATGGATGCAGATTTAATGAAATAGTATATGCTGACACCCAATTGACAAAGACTAATATCTTCCCCATGGCACTAGATAGATACTTAAAGTGTAGCCATGAACAAGCAGACAGTCCCTACCCTCTTGGAGTTTGCAGTACAGCAGACAAGACATGCTTAAATGCAACAAATAGTCAATAATTAATTTTAAAGTTATGAAAAAGAAAATTGCACAAATGTAAAATTCATGGTGATATGGGGTCATATAATAAGGATACCTAATCTAATCTGTTTAGAAGGGTCAGAAATAGTGTTCTATGGAACTGAAATTTCATTCGAAGTCTAAATGGTGAAGAGAAGAATCCCCAGTGTGAGAATTCTGCCAGTTGCTGACTGTATCTATGCCAATTATATATCCTGGAACTGCAGAAATAAGCACAGGATGGGTTCAGGGACCCACTAAGCCCAGTATGAGATGGATTTGAGATAAAATTCCACTGGTCACCTGACTTCCGTAAGTCCCCACTCTTACTGGTGCACCATGGCGGCATATTGAGTCTCCCGGAATTAGTTTCAGTTTAGAACTAGAGTCCCTTAATTCCCAAAAGGTCTGATTACTTCCTTTCTCCCAATGCACAGTCATCCTGGTAAAAGGCCGTAGGTCCCTTTGGGGAAAGCCGGAAGAAGGATAAACAGTACATGTTTTGACAGTATAGTGTAGTCCTTTCTCAAAACTACCTGGCTTTCTCTTTATTCAAGAGGTTCTGGGTCGGTGAACTGGCTGGAATTGGGAATTGATTGAGGGTTTGTGATGCTCTGTTTTTATTATTCAAGGTAGACCTTTGGTGACATTTTTCCCAGCGTCTCATTTCTTCTCATACGACTCCAAATTGTTATCTACCTCCACTAGTCTTTTTTAAATTACTGATCCACACTGTACTCTGAATTTTAGTACTCTTACATGAATTTTTAACAACATTCCCCATGGTGAACCTCTTCTGTCTACCTTCTTAACATATCCTATTATATTTCACCAAAACAAAATGTATTTTAGCAAAGTCTACATTTGATTGTGAAATCCCACAGGTAATATCACTGAATAACTTTCTATTCCCTTAAGATAAAGTCCTGAAAACACTTATTATAATGTAAAAGTCTTTTCAAGTGGCCATCTCATCCTTCTAGGTATATTTTCATTAGTGGTTGAAAAGTATATACATACATGTTCTGTTTTAAAATAATAAGCTATTAAAACAACAAAGGTTTTTTGTTTGTTTGTTTTATTTTGTTTTTTGTTTGTTTCTTTTTTTGAACACAGAATCTTGCTCTGTCTCTATCTCCCAGGCCGGAGTGCAGTAGCATGATCTCAGCTCACTGCAACTTCCACTTCCCAGTTCAAGCAATTCTCACGCCTCAGCCTCCCGAGTATCTGGGTTTACAGGCACATGCCATTATGCTCAGCTAATTTTTTGTATTTTTTAGTAGCGATAGGGTTTCACCATGTGCCCAGGCTGGTCTTGAACTTCTGAGCTCAGGCAATCCACCCCCGTCGACCTCCCGAAGTGCTGGGATTACAGGTGTGAGCCACTGCGCCCAGCCAAAAAAGTTTTATTCTCCAAAATAAACCAGAAGTATTTGAAATACAAGACATTTTATTTTACATTAAAGCAAGCATGTAGAGACATTAATGGAAATTAGACATGGCGTACTGACTACTTAGTGGATAAGAAAAGCAGTTTAGGCTAAAACTTAGGGCAGCAAAACTAGAAGATAATTGATGAGATGAGAAGATCATACAACGATAGACTCTTACAGGAAACAGAAGACTTTGGGCTCATCAATTAAGGGCAGCAATCCCCAGACCCTCGGAAAAGGGAAAATAATGCCTGGAGGGAAAATGATATATAATGTGAATCAACTCCGGCACACAAATATGCCGAACCGGTCTCATGTGAGACTTCACTAAATAGTAAATTCTCTTCTCCATTAAATACATCACTCCCTACAGCAACAATCCAATTAGGAATTACTAGAAAAACAACACAGTTTCAAATATTCAGCAGTAATATCCAGATACTAAATCCATAGTTAAAAAAAGATTTCACCAGAAGCTCCTCACTCTGAAAAGAAAATGTCAAAGCAAGGAAGAATATCAGCAATGTTCAGAGGAGAAAGATGTGTTTTCAGTTATGGAAATTAGTCCGTAATTGAACGGAGAAGAGCTAGATCCAATACTATTATAATACATATATTAGTAATGATGGAGAGATAAAGTGGAGACAGGAACCATCAAGAAACAGAAAAGAATGGAAACCAGGATACAGGAGAAAGGACAAAATATATTTTACTTATAACAAAATAGTATTTTACTTTTATTAAAAAAAATTAAATTACAAGTCTTGCGTTTCTCATTCTCTTCTATTATTTTCAGCCAGTCAGTGGGAAAAAGGTAGTCCCTTGATATCCTTGTAATATGAGAATTGCACACACTAAGTATTGCAGTAGGAGCTGTTATATAAAATATCTGATGTGTTATGTGTGTATAAGCAGAATAGTTTCCTGCCCAGAGGGCAGTTTCTCCTCTTGACATCTCCAGTCCATTTTGTCTAGCACCTGACAACACTACTATTGGCAGTCATGTCATCATTTGCTTTTTCCAGTCATTTAAGGATGTCATTAGGCCTTAGGCTTTTTGAAGCAAGAAAGGGCAGATGCTTTGTACTTTTTCTGGTGTCATATTTGGCAGCCTTTCTGTGAAATTACTGCAGTGTTCTCATCTGCCAGATGTCAATGAAACTTGAAGTAAAGAGACAAGCATCCCAGACACGTCAGTCGAAACTGATTTTTGTTGTTTTATTTTTTTGTTTTTAAATGAAGTCTCCACTAAAAACTGAAGAAGATATAAATTCACAGACATTGCAGTTGCTTTTAAAGTGCTTTCCATCATAGCTTTAAAATATATAGAGAAAAGTAAAAGGCAGTATCAAGATAACATCAGAAAAATATACATGTAAATTTAACAGAAGCTAAATGGACTGAAAGAAGAACGCAGCACAAAAAACCTCAAAGATGAAGAAAACAACAGAAATATATAAAGAGAGAAGAGAAAACAGTGGTGAATCACAAGTAGATGAACCAGGAAATATGTAGCATGCAATTTCAAGGACCCTCAATGTTCTACCTTAACAAAATCAACTTCCCTTATTATATAATTTTAAAAAAATGTATTTGAGTATATATGGATTTTAATTTGTTCAAGCATAATCATAATTAGCAGAATTATTAACTAGTTAATATATTCGAACCAATTTTTGATGGTGCAGCAAAACACAGAGCTTTGAGGTAATAAAATTAATTCCTTGATTTATAAATTGTATTACCATACAAGATTGTATCTAATCATCCTGTCAATTCTGGGAATTAAATAAGGCAAGCATTGCTGTTACATATTATAGATGGGGAAATTGAGGTCTAAGATAAAGTACTACTCAACAATAGAAATTCAATAAAAAATTTGCTGTTTTCCTCCCAGCAAGAGTTTTCACAGTTTTCACAGTACAACTCCAATTAAATCAGAAGAGACAAATTTTGATGAGTAGAGGAATATAATAAATGAATAAATCAGCAAGAAAGCAAGCAAAATAAACTAAAATAAAAAAAAGTAAAAACGTGGGTATATTACCCAGAAATACCAAATGGATACTCCTACATATTGTTTAGAAAAAAAAAATGATGTAAATAATGAGATGGCTCTCTGAAACATGAAAAAGCAAGACAAAAAAGTATTGGATGCTTCTGCTCAATTTTACATCACAATTTTGTTTAGTGAGGCAAGGTATAAAATATTTATTTGTAAACTCTATTTACCAACTCCTCTTACTGGAGGAGCCTGGTATTTTGTTCTACTCAAGCCTTCAACTGATTGGATGAGGACAACTAACACTCTGAAAAGCCATCTGCTTTACTCCAAGTTCCTCATTGAAACGGTAAACTGATTCAAACACACCCTCCAAGTTGACACACAAAATTAAGCATCAAAAATGTATCTTCTCAATAAAAATTTGAATTTCAACTTATTTTTAAAATATAACTTAATGTTTATTGATCTACTGAGTGTCATGCCCTTTTCCAGGCTTTTGGAATATAGTGGTAAAACTGGCAGACAAATCTCTGAGCTATGCTCTATACATCGTCATTACCATTAATGCTTTAATTCTGGGGCAATGGCATTTAAATGACTTGTATTGCTAAAAGCAAAAGGGCTCTTTCTGCAACGTACACATGAGACTTTCTTTCTCCTGGCAAAACTCAAACTTTTGCGTTCTTAGTAACATAAACCTATTGAAAACTTACAGCAGATGAAAGCATTTAGAAATGGTTAGTGAAACACAGATCTCTGAACATCTACTCTGGGAGAAAACAAGATAATGTTTCCAAAAGCTTTCCATATTTTCTTATTGAGATCATTTTTATTAAAAGATATTACAGGGTTATTTCATTTCTTTGAAGTCTTCCCTATAGTATATTAATTATTTGTCAGCACTGAAAACAGTTTTGAGAGGATATATATACATATATATGTAAATATTATGTTTGCTATATACATTTGCTTCAAATGTAAAAGAAAGCACTTATTATAAACTAGTATGTTCAGTTTGTTTTATGGGGTTTAGGACTTACTCATTGTTTAATATTAATACATTTTATATGAAATCAATATTTATGGGGAAAACTTAAAAATAAATATATTTTATTCAGAAGTGTTAGTTTATTGAAATATACAGCAGCTATAATACATTAGTTTCCTAAAGGTTTTTTAAAAAAATTACCACAACCTTAGTGGCTTAAAGCAACATAAATTATTCTTTCACATTGCCAGAAGCCAAGAGTCCTAAATCAGTAGCACTGTGCTGAAATCAAGGTGTTGACAGAGCTGTACTATTTTCAGAGGCTCTAGGGGAGAATACAGTCTTTACCTCTTCTGGCTTCTGTTGGCTGCTGGCATTCCTTGGATTGTGGCTACATTATTCCAATCAAGGCTCATATCTTCAAATCTTTCTCTGCTCCCTTTTCATATTGACTTCTTCTCTGTGTGTGGCTGTGTGAAATCACCTTCTACCTTTCTCTTATAAAACTACTTGAGGTTGCAGTTAGATATCCTCTCCTGGATAATCCAGGTGAATCACTGTGTTTCAACATCCTTAATTTAGTCACATCTGCAAAGATGCTTTTCTCTTATAAAGTAACATTTTCAGGTTCCAGAGAATAGGACTTGATATCTCTCTTTGTGGGGAGGAAGATATTAGTCAGCCTGATATAGCCACCTTGCAATACATGACTAATTTTCATTTTTATGAATGTATTGGTAAAGATAAATTATATTATGGTACTGTAAAAAAAAAATCCCAAAATATTGGTGGCTGAAAATAAAAAGGGCTTATTTTTCCCCCATGCCCACATCCAGCCATACTATCCTTAACCACAGATTGAGCCTTTAACCTTAAGGACATGGGCTGGTAAACACACACACACTCACAAACTATGTCATTGTGCACCACCATTTTTTTTTTGAAATCTCCACCTGGAAGCTGACAGTTCATTAACCACCCCTAACTACAAGAGATCCTGTTGCGTGCCTACAAGGAAAGGAATCAGAAATGTTGGTGAATAGCTCTAATGACCAGCACAATGAGTTTGGATGTTAGGATCAAAAGACCCAATATGATATGAAGAAAATTGATTTGGGGCAAAAGTTAAGAATAAATTGAACTTACTTAGCGTGACATTGCTTAATACCAGTGTCCAGCTTTTAACTTGATGATTCTGCTTTAAGTTTTGGAATACCAATTTAGAAAATATATTATTTCACATTTTTATCTATTAAATAATAGATTATCATAAAATATATTAGGTACTATCTGGAGAACCTGGATCATCTTTGTTTTAACTGGTATTGACTAAGATTTTGAAGCATAATTGAACTAGGTTGCTGTTTGAATGGATCTGAACATACTTCCTTGGGGTGATGGGAGAAGATGTGATATTGTCTCACAACAGCACGAATAGAAAGCCCTTTGTTAAGACTTTGATTTTTGTGTTTAGAGTTGCTTTTTCAGCAGAGAGAGGGTATAGGTTTTATGTATGGTCAAATAAAGAAAGGGCAGTGGCCAGTCAAAACAATGATGAATTATTGAAGTGTTCTGAAGCTAAGGAGAACTTGAAATAAGTTTTAAACATTGGCAGTTAAGGCCAGGTTCCTAAGGGAAAGCTTGAAGTGCTGCTTTTGGGTGGATTTCATTTCTCAATAACGTATCCTCAGCATTAACGAATGAGCTCACACATATTTGGTCATCTTGATAAAGATATTGTAAGAAGTGAGTGGTTTTTTTTTTTTTAAATATAAATAAGCACAGTGACATGATTTTTATGAAAGCATGTTCTAAACCGGAAAGCACTATACAATTGTAGACTTCTTTATCCCTGAAATTTTGCATGTTAATTCCCTGGAATGTTGTAAAATTTAGCTCAAATGCATAGAACAGACACACTTTTTAACACATCATTTGTTATCATCTCTTATTTCCTGAACACTGGAACTCCAAATTACCATGTAGGACAGCAAATTGCAGAGGAATGAAATTAAGAGGCCATCTCTAAATTATCAGCCAAGGCCAATATGTGGTCAGTCCCTTTTAAAGTGGGTAGAATGGAATTAGTAAAACACTTGTGACCTCTTGGGAGCACAGAAGAAAAGATAAAGCTAACAAGTGAATGGATGCAGGCAGTAGAGTAGGATAGATATCATATAATTTTAGAAGCTAATAAATACTAGTAATATTACATATCATCCAAATAAAATTATTTTGATGGTGAAAAGAGGATGATTCTAATAACATCTCTACAACAGCAGGAGCAAACTAGGATTCTCCAAGCATACTAAGTTTTATCACCATCTTTTTTTTTTTTTTTTTTTTTTTTGAGATGGAGTTTCACTCTTGTTGCCCAGACTAGAGTACAACAGGGCAGTCTCATCTCACTGCAACCTCCACCTCCTGGGTTGAAGCGATTCTCCTGTCTCAGCCTCCTGAGTAACTAGAATTACAGAGGCCCACCACTACGCCTGGTTAATTTTTGGTATTTCTAATAGAGATGGGGTTTCACCATGTTGGCCAGGCTGATCTCGAACCCCTGACCTCAGGTGATCCTCCCCCCTCGGCCTCCCAAAGTTCTGGGATTACAGGTGTGAGCCACCATACCCAGCATCTTCACCCTCTTTTTAATGTTTAAATTTTAGAAGAATGTTTAATATCTAAAATATTTAATGTTTAAAAGGTTTAATCTACCCCCAGGAAATCTGCAAATTAAAATTCCCATTGGTAAATAATTCAGACATACTCCTCCACATACCAACACGTTCTAAATATGTATTTTTATAGTCTGCAGAAATCTTAAACATACGTTATGCTGTGTTGTCTAATCAAATGTTTAAAATTACATTCTGAAACTACCTATGAAAAGTACTATGTTCATCCTATAGATAAAGACCAAATCTTACAGTAACTAACATGGTGATTAGGAGTTGGAGGATTATATGGTTTAATGCACTATACAAGTGGTTTTCAAAGGGTAATATATTTTATTGTTGGTAGCGGGGCATGACGAACTTGGGTGGGGTTCAAACAATATATGCTTACCCCATTATCCTTCTCTTCACAAATTCCAGAATCTCTTCTGTAAGACCTTTTTTTTTTTTTTGCCCAGTTACAAGGGATTGAATTTGCTCATTTCTGCAACCTCTGTGAAACAAACAAACAAACAAACAAACAAAACAACAAAAAACAAAAAACAGATTGCAAATGTCTTTTTCACCACCCTGCAAACTACCCAGTGGTTCCATCTGGGACAAATTGAAATCCTGTGCATGTCCAAATATCACTCAGTTGCCATAGCAGAAAGGAAAGGTCTCTACCAATTTTCTGTAGAGTAGAGTAGAGTAGAGTAGAGTAGAGTAGAGTAGAGTAGAGTAGAGTAGATATTCAAGGGAACGCACACAGTGCATTGATGGGCGTTCTTAAACGGCTGATGGATAAGGATTCCTCTGTCAGAATTCAGGTCACATGCACTGTATCTCCCAGTGCATTCCCTCAAAAACCTCACTCAGAACTCCCTCAACTCCCACAGCACATCGTTTGAAGTAGATCTGTTCAGTTTGGTCCTGGATATCCAGCAACAGTGTCTTCAGTTGGCATTCTGTCAGTTTCCCAAGTATC